>NC_064772.1:31376522-31679552 GCF_011397635.1 Epinephelus fuscoguttatus | reverse complement strand
GTGTGGCAGCCATGCCAAAAATGGAACTAAAAAAAATTAAATCAATTTAGTTTCCAAAAGTCGCTTTAACTTGAGTAACAGGAGGGGCTGAGCTCTTTTTTTTTTTTTTTTTTTTAACTTTTAGATCTGAGATTAGAACATTTTATAGTGACTGGAAGAACACGCCATCTGCATGCAACCAGGAATGGCTTTACTGCTGAGTGAAAAAAAAAATAGTCCGATAAAATAAAGCAGCTGACTGACACTCGTCATTGGCAGATTTGTCTTGATGACTTGCCAGATGTCAGCGTTTACTCAGGAATCAATTGGAAAATCCTTAAAATTCAATCACATCCTATAAAGATGAGCCGTAAACTGCAACATGGATTTATTTCATTCCTCCTCTGTAACTTTTACATGTGCATTTTTATGTGCTCGTGTGTGTGTGTGGCCCAGCCTGAATTCATCTCATGACAGACAGATGAAGGGAAGTTTTTCCACTCTTATATGGTTGCTCTGCTTATTGTAATATTCCTTCAGGCTGTTTAAGACGTGAAACCTAGTCATTTCATTTCTGGTAGGTTACGATAGTTTTCCTTCGCATACGTCTGTATTTGCACAAGGCCATTACAATATTCCCCAAGTGGGTGATTTCCAAACTTATGTAGCATGAACTGGCTATTGCTCCAGTAAGTCCAATATTCTCCACTGCCCGGGTTATTTCAGTAATGGCGGCTTTGCACGACAAGTGCTAATGGCCTGAAATGGCGATTTCTCTATAGGCGCTTTCAGATTAATTTCCTATGTTGAATGGGAATAGCTACACGAGACGGGCCCACTCCAGACAAGTCAGGTCCCTGTGTCTAGGATGTAAGTGGGCAAAGATTATGTGACAGCATTGGGAGTAATGAGAGCTCGCCACATGCTCTGGTCGCTGTGCCCCTTGAAGAAGAAAATCTCTGATAATGAACTCCAGACCTTTACTCTGCTCCTCGGCAGCGCAGACAGACAGAAAGGAAGAGAGAGAGGACTGGAAGAGCCTGTCACCATCATCGTCACCATCACCATATAGACAGGCTTTTCTAACAAGCGGTAACACACTCACTCCCATTCCCTGACATAAGGCATGTGGATGGAAATGTGTTCTCGCAGGGGACACCTGTTCACAAACCGCACAGAATCAGGTACTTTTTGGTCAGCATTAAATTGTAAATTTTTGTTTGACACTTCTTTACTGTCATGTCTGCAACCGATAAAGCAACTGATTCTGACAGGTGGGTAAACTGGTGCACATTATGTTATGTAATCTGATTTTAGGCAACCTCCAAGGCCTGAGAATGAAGCCGACATGATTCATTCATTCATTCATCTTCTAACCGCTTCATCCTCTTGAGGGTCGTGGGGGGGCTGGAGCCTATTCCAGCTGACATCGGGCGAGAGGCAGGGTACACCCTGGACAGGTCACCAGACTATCGCAGGGCTGACACATAGAGACAGACAACCATTCACACTCACATTCACACCTACGGACAATTTAGAGTCATCAATTAACCTAGTCCCCAATCTGCATGTCTTTGGACTGTGGGAGGAAGCCGGAGTGCCCAGAGAGAACCCACACTGACACGGGGAGAACATGCAAACTCCGCACAGAAGGGCTCCCCGGCCCGGGATCAAACCAGCAAACCCTCTTGCTGTGAGGCGAGAGTGCTAACCACCACACCACCGTGCCGCCCGAAGCCGACATGAAGTGCAAAAAAAACCTGCAGTTCCTCGACTGGCCACTTGGGGCTGGCTGAGTGAGTCAATGTTAAAATGCCCAAATTTACAGCAGAAATAAACACGTTTACAGCCCAGTACAAAAAACAGTTTTGGTCTCTATAATTTCCTGTTCACGACCAATATACATGAGGTAAATTTTTTAGATAACTCATCCGTTTACATTTTATTAGGGTCTTCAAGTTACGCATAATTGACCTTTTGCTAAACCCCGCCCCTTTGTGATGGTCAGACAAGCCGTCAGCATGGAGCCCACACTGTAACTAACTGCACTCCCTGAAGAAATATGATCATATTTTTTGAAAACTGAAACAGTGATTCCAGAGAGAAGCAGACAGAGGGGTCTACAGTCTGTGTTTGAAGGATATATCCAGGATGTCAAACTGACTCAGCAGCAACAACAGGTTAAAAAGACAAAGATAGTTAGAAGCTAAAGCCGAACTATAGGCTACAGATCACAGTATAAAAGTGAACCACACAAGACAATGAATATAAAGGGAAACTTTGCTGATATTGAACCAGCTGTGTGGCATCACAGTGTGTGCACATGAACAGTGTTTGTGTACATTCAGTAGGCTATATCTTCAGTAGCTAGCTAGCTAACCCTACACTTTTCAGGTTTTGGTTTTGGAACAGGGAAGAAACGTATATCTTTTTCCAACCTCTCCAGGTAACGAGTATCATTAATACATGACGAGCCCCAGGCACAACATTTAGCTCCAAATCCACAAAACCAGCCTGAAAATGAAGGAAATCTGAAACGACTGCATTAGAGTCAATGTAGCACAGCTGTGTTGGTGTCGGACCCTGGTCTACATCCAGGGATGCGATTTAGTGAAGGGTCAGTTATGGGCGTGGTTGCTTTGTCTACCACGGTGTAACCCCAGATTCACTTAGAATAGTTGTAGCTGTATATGTCATTATTTCAGTGTATTTTCAAATGGTTAACTAACGATTTGGTCGTCTAAAAAGTCTTCAGCATTTAGTTGTACTGAAAGTCTCTCTAAGAAGTCTGTCATTCAGATTTTCTGGTAAGTACATTCTGTTTTAATGGTTAAAGCCTGTTTTTCGCAAGCTGAAATTAGAATTAGCCTTATCATACTTAACCATAGCTGTATAGAACCGTGCTGACCAAGCTAGCAGCTAATAGCAGTTAGCGTTCGTCCAACTATGGTCACTTGTAGCTCCATAAATCCCAAATGGTGACGATCAAGATGCCAAACCAAGGGCTGATGACACGGCACGTCTATTACTGTCTTATAGTCAATGGGTTTAGATGGGTTTGCTTTCAACACACACACACACACACACACACACACACACAGCCTTAGAAGATGTGTTTAGATTTGAAAACAAAGCAGAAACCCTTTCACACACACATTACACACATGAAGATAACATGCTGTCAGTTGCAGACTCCCCAAAACTGTATTCATCTGTGCAAACTTAAAACCCTCAGCCCTTACACATCAACAAAAACACACAAATAACACACATACACACACAAGCTCTCTCAGGGCTCTCAACTACCTGAGCCGAGCGTCTGATTTCACATGGCCATCTCATCGATCACAGCTTATAACGTCTGAGATGGACAGCTGCTGTTGAGAGCCAGAGGTCCCTGCTATTACAGAGCCATCTCATCCATTTACTTGCAGATCAATGGGACAGTTACTGAAATGGCTCTGGGAGCACTGTGTCATCCAGCCCAGACGTTTTAACTGCTTCGGTTGTGCACTAACTCCTCTCTCGCTCACCTGAGCCTGTCTGTGTCTTATCAGGGCCATCCTCCCTCACCTCGGCTGTTTGTTTGGGAGATGGACTCAGAGACAAGACCGCGACCCAGACCAGCGAGTCGTATTAAAGTTTGATGGCGGCGCCGGGAGGAGGGTTTTGTTGGCTCGTGTTCTTTACTGTGTCGCTCTGATTAACAGGTCGCACAGAAACAAAAGTCACTTATGAATAAGTAATGGCTATGTCTGGACGCTGCCAAGTTGCCTTTTAATTAAATTAAGTCACATTTAGGAAAAAAAGCACGAGAAGAGGCGAGAAAAAATGGACTCCCGTTTTCACTTGGACATGAAAGTGAGGTATGATTGCAGCACGTTAGGGGATTAACGACTCGTCCTTAAAGACGATGATGATTCTCGCTGAGGCCCCGTCTCAAAGTCACCACGCAGGGAAGGGGACGCTTGGGAACTCAAACTGAAAGGAACGCACACGGGGTTCAAAAGAGTCTTGGACAACATTGTTTTTCTATAGACCTTTTCTCACGCCTGTGCACATGCATACAAACACACACACATGCATACGCACACCCCGGCATTCTTTTCACGATGGACTGACCACTGAAAGCCCTCCAAAGAGTAGGAATCAAATAAAGCCGTCAGCGGATGGAGATTAAAAGGAGTGCTACACAGTAAAAATCTGATTTATGAAGCTCAGGCCGGGTTGCTACGGGGGTTTTGGTGCCATGGTAACCCAGTGAACGGTGAGGTCGAAGGGGCAGTTGAATAAGGAGCCGCAGAATGGGGAGGAAAGAAAGGAGACTTTTAACCTCTCACTGTTCACGTCTTTTCATCAAGCCCCAAGCTTTTACCACGCTAACACATAAAGGTAGAGTTTCAATAGAGGGGTCAAAGCCCTCTTTATAAATCAGGAAAGCCTTTCTTATTGTCCACATTCAGGCCAGAACAGTCGGCTTTGTGTCCTGAATGAGACAAGGATTTAAAGGAAACAAGTTCATGAATTTAACTTTACTGAATTGTCCTTTCTAGACTCCTGCACTGTATTTCTCTCCCCACTCCCTCCACCTCTCTCTGCTTCTTTCACTCTCCCATCACTCCACTGTCCTTTATTGTCAGTCCACCGCTGTGCAGCCAGTCATTCAGCCTGCCAGCCTGTGTGGCAGTTCTGAGACCCACCGCGGTTAGCGCTGCCTCAGTGTGTTGTTGTGTTTTGTCTGTGGGAGCTGTCCTGTGCCATGCTGCTGTGTCCGGGGCCAAGGCCCTTTCCTATTGTCTGCTGCCATATGGAAGCCAGCACCAACATGGAGATAAGCCTGTCCTCATGCTGTTGCCTGACCTTCTCAGGCACCCAGCTGGCACTAAATGCAGAAATAATTATTATCCCAATTACCCAGGCCAACTCTGTCCCCTCTTTGTGTGCTGAGGGTGAAGGGGGGGTCCCTCTGAAGTGCTGGGGGAGATACTGGGGAGGGAGGTCCCACACAAAAGGGGACCACTAAGAGGTTGGTCACATGCTGCCTCTTACACTGTGTCATAGCTTGTCTGCCTCTGTGGAGAGCTGATGCAGGGTCCATAAATCTGGCTGATGACTCAATATTGTGCCACTGACAAGTATATGTGTCGTAACCTTTGTTTGAACCTTGTCGTTAAGCAAATTTTATTCAAACATGTCTCGCAAACCATAGTTGCATCAGGTTGGGATGACGGTGGTGGATGCCACCAGAATAACTCCAGTTATATTCAGAAGTTAATCATAATACATTAAGTGGATGCGTTTTTAAAAACAATTCATAGAGCGATTAAATAAATTAGCATTTAAATAATGCAATTAGCATATAGTAAAAAGTGTTAAATGTTCAATTCAATAATTCTATTTCATTATTCAGTCCTAAACAGCTCTCTAAACGATGATTAAGCTGATTTTTAAACAAAGTGCTCAAATTATTTTTAAAGGGCTTTTACATTTGACTTTGTTATTCCATTATGTGGCTCAATATGGAGCCCGCACACACAGTGGAAGGACCATTTTTAGCAATCATAACAGGAGTGAGCAGAGATTCAGGAGTGGTTTAAGAAGTTTAATTTAAGATGTTTCTTTGGCCATTTTGATACTTGAACGAACATATGAACAAACTGCTAACTCCATTCAGCAGGAGAGTCATTGAAGGTTTTAAATGGAGTATCATTTAAATTATTTTCTATTGTTCAGTTAGTGACAACAAAAATACATTTTTTGGTGAAATTAAAGATTCACCACACTTTATGTTCTCCCTCTAGCTTTCTCTGATACTGGAAATATGGAAATCTGATCACACTCATAACACAAACACAGACTTAAAGGGACAGTTCACCCCAAAAACAAAAGTACACATTTTTCCTCTTACCTGTAGTGCTGTTTATCAACCTAAATTGTTTGGTGTGAGTTGCTGAGTGTTGGAGATATCAGCAGTGGAGATGTCTGCCTTCTCTCCAATATACTTAATGGCACTTGGCAAAAACATTTGAAAAACTCAGCAGCAATGTCTCTTTGAAGAAATCATGACCTGGTTTCTCAGGATAATCCACAGACCCTGTTGTGAGGAACTATTTCCTTTCTACCAAACTACACCCGTATCACTGCACAGAAGGAAGTGATCATCTACTGCTAGCTCAACTAGCACCACTTAGCTAGCTAACGTCACAGCTCAGCCAAGGCGTCACGAGCACAAGCCTCTCGTCCATGACTAGATACACGCTTTCTTATATGTGTTGTTGGCGGATGTAGTTTGGTAGAAAGAAAACAGTTCCAACATGAAACCACACACAACAAGGTCTGTGGATTATCTTGAGTAACCGTGTCATAATTTCTGGAAAGACATATTTTTTTGGGTACTTTGAGCGCCACTAGCCAAGTGTCATCTAGTTGCAATATTTTTAGAGAAGGCAGACACTCGGCAACTCACAAAAAAACAAATCTAGCTTGACATATAGCTCTACAGGTAAGAGCAAATTATTATGTTTTTTATTTTGGGATTGACTGCCCCTTTAAAGAACTTATTGAAAATTGCTATTTCTTCATTGCACAAGACAAAGTAGCCATTGAGACCAAAAACAGCCCTGCATTAAAGATAAAAAGGAACAAAAAATGAAGGGGCTGCACTAGTGGGGGTGTTGCTTGAGGTATCCGAGATACGATTTATGAAGTCCAGTTTGAGTAACAGAGTTCGAAGGCTTATCAGATGCCCAAACACTGCTCTGTGGTTAATAATACCACAGGACTGGATTTTTACGACTCTGTTATCGCTGTCATCACGATGGCAATCAGTTTATCGTTTGTCTCTTGTAACAATGATCACAAGGGTTCACGGTGTTCATGTTACAAAGTTATCTACCAGGAATGTTGGCGTGCCTGTATGTGATCGGTCAGCACTGACTGCACTGCGGCAAAAGCTGAGACAGGTCCAACTTTTTTTTGTTGGACAACCCAGATTTTTAATCGTTTTTGGAGCTCTCTGCATTGACACCTCCGCTGATGATGTAGTGGCCTCATTGAGATAAATACGGGGGTTGTGCAGGACTGATGTCAGTTTATCTCCACTGTCTCCATGTGTTTCTTTTTAGTAGAGCACCATCTGGCTGGAGCAGGTGTAGGTGGAGAAGGGCAGGTTGTCAATGGGCATTTTTTTTTTTTTTTTGAATGAGACATCCTGAGTTCCATAAATAAACACTGTTCAAAGGGAAGTCCTTAAATACTGAAATGGAGACACAGGTTTAATAAAGTTGGCACCAGCCTTTAAAACCTGCTACTTTCACCTTCTCACCTTCCTCTAATCAGTTCCTGGTGCACACTGGAGCTGAGGACACCAGGGTCTGAACAGGAATGCTCAACAGATGTTGCAGCCTTCCAACGGCTGAAGCATCTGTGTCATAAACGCTGCCGGACACGCTGAAAGATGGATGGATCGACAAGACAAGTGCAGAGCTTCAAAGCGCGGGCAGGAAGAGGGGGAAACGTTGGCGGATTTAGCTCTCTCACAATGGATGTGTTCACTGCATGTGGAAAAAGCCCTGTGAGAAAGATGTCTTTGCTCTGAAGCCCCCCCCCCCACCCCAGTGGAATCTGTGCCGAGAGTCCGAAGCAGAGGTGGGAGGGGGAGGCACGAGGCGAGAGAGAGTGGGAAAGATGAGGAGCTCTCAGTGGCAAAGCAGTGTTTGGGATGAGACTCGAGGGTTGAGTCATCACCTGTGCTGAATGCTACATCAAAATGTAAACCCATGTAGGTGAACTACTCCTCAAGAAGCTGTAATAAGATAAGATACTGTAATATTTGCAGACAATAACTTAAACACACTGAAAGTATATCTAACACAAACCATAAACATATGAAGCAGCCGCATTAGCTCTCAGTCAGCACACAATAAAAGCTGCAAAGACTAGTAGGTGAAACATACGAAAAACACTGAAGGCATCATTAGTGCCAGAACTGTCTGCACCATCAGCTCATCTTATCTCTGCACTTTTATTGCTTTCTCTCCCTGTGGTGAAACGCTAAGGCTGCCGGGGATGTTGCTGATTCCTCCCCGAAGATTTTTATCCTTACTGAATGTCACGGGAGCTTTGGGCGCTCAAATCACTTTAGAAAGCTGTATTTTATTGTGTCGTTTCGCTTCGGGGCTCGAGCTCCAAAGAATGAAGGGGAGGAGAGAGAAAATATCATACCCATGCCAGGAGAAATGATCTCACTTATCTTCTGGAGATCTCGGTAACGTTTCCACTGGATGGATAAATAATGAGGTAAATGCCACGATTAGAGAAAAAGTGAGCCGGGATTATTACACAGAGCTGTAGACCAATGAACATTATGTCTTTATCGACTTTGGTCTGTCAGAGCTTGTCCTCTATTTGATACATAACAAAGTAGATCCACGTCCCGTGCTTTACAGCCTCAGGTGTTTTGTAGAAGGTTAAGCAATCCCAGTGCTGAAACTGGATCAACTTGTGGTCTTTCACATTGCTAGAAATGAATTTTCTGACTTGTAGCATCAAAGGGAGTGACCTGAAAGAAAAGAAAACAACGCACACCTCAGCGGAGTAATGAAAGCAACGGAGGGTGGATTTGAAGAGATTAGCCTGCCAGCACTTACATTTAAATGCTTCTATCTGGTCTTGCTTCACTCCATCGCATAGAATATGTTAAGAAGCGAAGAAGGGAACAGCGGGGGTTGATTAGAGTGGGGCTGGGGATTAGGTCTGAGCGAAGGCACTTTGAGTTATTTAAATCTGCCCCCTTTTGTCAAGGTACAAAGCCACCGCCGGGAAGGTGCATCATGACTTATTCCAATGAAGTGAATAAAAAGGCGGAAATAAAAAGGGGCAGTTAAGTGAAGTGACCCCCACCCCCCCCGCTTCTTGGCAGTGTTCATTAGCTCAATGCTGTTCAGGTAACGGCGTCAGAACAAGAAGTGCTGGATTGGATCGTCTCGTGTTGGCAAGTGTGAAGCTAACGCAGGGCCTCCATCCAACCGAGAGAGCTGACAGAGTCCACTTTTAATTAGGGACACCTCTGTGAGAGGTCACTCGGTAATAAAGAGGTGGCAAGGTGGAGAGGATTTGTGATGAGTTATCTAATGTCACCTTGAAAGAAAAGAAGAGGAAAAGCTGAGCTGCATGCTACAAACACTACACATAAAACTACACTTTGTCAATCACGTCTCATATTAAACATTAAAGAGTCTTAAGAGTTGAGGCCTGTAGCTCCTCGTGTACTCCCACACGTACAGACTGTACACTGGGGCTTTCTTGTGTCTCTCTTGCCTTGCCAAGACTGTGATCTTTCCCTCTGTGAGTGTATGTGTGTGTGTGCTGGTGCCAATGAAAGACAGACTAGCATTGCTGCGGGAGACGATGGGAACGCTGACCTTCTCTTTGCCATTACATCCTCCACAAAAGATGAAAATGGCTCCTGTGTTTCTGATAGCCACACTGCCTCGTCAGTATATCCAGGATGGATGGAGAGATCGTGTAAGTGTGTGTGTGGGAAGAGAGAAATGTGAGACAGAGAAAGGAGATGACTTGGTGTCTCAGCAGGGGGACGGAGCCATCAAAGAGAATCCCAAAAACCACTCATCTCCCTCCACTGACGAGGCGCTGCGCTCACACTGGCTAAAGCTCAGCAGTGTGTGTGGTGGTGGTGAGTATGTTCATTTTAAAATCTATTGCACAAAATGACTTCTCAGAGCGTCTGACCTCTATCTGTTGGGTGCTGCTGGTGCCATATTTGTTTCTGTTTCATCTGCTAAGAATCAAAGAGTGTAATCCCGTTGATATGGGCAGCATCACAGGCCGTCTTACAACAAGAAATGTGTAAGTGTGATTCCTCTTGTCTGTGTATGAGAGGAATTGTGGGTGTGCGTCTGACACAGGAAGAACATCCAGGACCTGAGTTGACTCCCTGTCAGCTGGCTGCCCCACTTTCAGTCTGCCAACACGCTCACACACACTGAAACACACACACATTCTTTGTGTCTCTGACAGGGGCCCCGGCAGCCCCTCGCTAACCCCAGCAGACAGTGCCCCAGTCTGTCTACAGTACATAAAGACTCTCTGCTCTGAGTGTACGTCCAGCGTGTGTGTGTGTGTGTGTGTGTGTGTGTGTGAGTGTGGGACTCTGCCTGTAGGGGAAATGTGTGTATTTCGTATAGCGCTTTTGTTGTCTTCACATCTTCCTGATTGTGTCTGCAGGATTGTGCCCCGGACAGACTGAAGTCAGTCAATGTTCAAAACATCAACACTTGCCGACAGCACTTTTTGGTCTTACCATAAAAGCCTTCAACCTCAATTGCTGAACGGTTACGAGGCTGAAACTGTGTTTGTATTGGAAATAATATCAGACTCCACAATAACAACCGTGTAATGACCAGTGGAGGAAATATTCAGATGCTTTACATAAGCAAAAGTACTAATATCACACTGTAAAAATACTCTGTTGCAAGTATTTTTAAGTAAAAGTAAGTGAGTATAATCAGGAGCATGTACTTAAAATAATAAAAGTTAAAAAAAAAATTAAAATAATTTTAAACTTAATTAGGAAACGACTTAAATGGTTATTAGAAATAGCTGCCAATTAATTGATGAATCGAAGAATCATTTCAGTTGTACTTGTAGAAACTGTTTGGTAGTTGGATGCTGATGATTTTTATGCAAAAATCTTAATATCTAAAGTAGCTGGTAGCTTTCAAAGAAATGCATTGAAGGAAAAAGTACAGTATTTCTGAGATGCAGTGAAGAAGAAGTATAAAGTGGCATGAAATGAATTGACTCACGTAAAGTACAAGTATCTCAAACGACGTATTTAAGCAACAGCACTTGAGTAAACAATCTGTCAGCGATTTACAATTCTCTCTCTATCCCACTCCCACTGCTTCCACCAATCAGATGATGATTGGCATTCCCTCTCCTGGTTAACCAATTAAAACTTTGCTACGATCTCCTTCAGCCGTTCATGTTGCTGCTGCCAAACTTTGAATCTGTTCTCCTCTCTGTTCCTGTCAGCTGTCATTTAAGGCTGAATTGTCACACCCTCCAGCCACCACCACCAGCGTCTAGACTCAACAGGGGCGGGAACTCTAAATATTCTTTCTCAGGACAAGTCTCTACTGATTGAAATGAACTTAGTTAACTGCTAATGACCCGAGCCAATGTAGGGTGTCAGGAATAAAAATGCGTGTCAACACATCCCATTTCTTGCCTAGTATGACAAGAGCTAGTTGACCTTCATCCAGGATGTCTGTCTGTGGCCCCCCCTATCTGAACACTGTAGCAAGTTATACGAATCATAAAATAAGCTGTGATACTAAAGGTTTAACATATAGTCACATGTCATGTGGCCAAGTTACAGCAGAAATTAATCTGACACAGTGATCACCTCAAAAGACATAAATGACTGAGCCCGACATCACCAGACAGACAGTAGATTTTTCTTTCATATGTGATATTAGCTGAAGGAGTTTCTTCCCTGCATCCAGCTACAGCAAAAAGGTTGCAAAAGTTTTCCACCAGACATTTTACAGTATTTTTCAATCAAATCGTTGAATATGGTTTATTTTAATTGTCAATCTGAGATTTCCAACTACTGCTTTCACCCTACCAACAGTCATGCTGCCTTGAAGAGCAGATGACCCTTCAAAAATGTCTGTAATTCAGTGAAAAGCATTAGTTACCAGGGTTGCTATAGATGCTGTATCCAAGGTATGATCTTAATATTCTGGGGAGAAAGAAAACCCCACTACATTGTTTTTGCATGAAACAAAACTTCAGGTGGGCGCCAGAGGGGTGTGGTCAGATCTAATTAATGTTGTCTTGCTGTCATGTTAACATTTTTGACCTCCTTATTGGCTGTCAAGGTTAGAGGGGCGGTTTGAGTGACCTTTCACACTTCCGTGTGACAGCAATGGCAGCGGCACAGGACGGATGAGCTGAAATCCGAAGCTTTTGGGCAGGTGGAGTGCTCCGAGTCTGATTCAAAGTGATCCGGCTTTTCTGTCTGCCAGAATGTCAAATGACAGGACCCAACACACACACACACACACACACACACACACACACACATGCATACGTTGTCTGAGTGAGGAACACTGCATGACATTTCAGCGATCCTGACAGGGCCAGAGAGCAAAGAGATTAGCGTGCTGGCCTCTGAGCGCAGAGTTCCTGCAAACAGATGATTCTGATATAAACTCCTTGCCAAGTCATGTTTAGAATCTCCGTTTGATGTCTTAACAGAGCAATTTTAGACCTTATTGCAGCTGTTCAAATGTTTGCATGGCCAATAATGAAGTGTACAATCTTTTTACGACAAACATTTGGACAAAGTTTGAGTTAAGCTGCGATGAGCTGCAACATATGGATAAAAATCAAGACTATATTTCAGTCTTTTTTATCAATACTGGAAAAAAACAGCAATCTACAAAGACCTGTTATTCCAGGTTGATGAACATACATGGGTCCATTGTTGTGTGTATTTACTGTCAGGGATGTCACCCTGGATGATGAGACACCTACACAGGTGCTATTAGAGCTCCATCAAATGTGCAGTTTCTTTCATTCAGTAGCTACAATTGAGAGTCTTTAGCTGATTGCTTCGATTGATCGCGCAGGGCGGTAAGGGAGTCGGTTGCAGAACACCCCGCCATTGACTCCCTGCACATGGGAGGGACTGCGCAGCATTGGTGGAAATAAATCATGTGTTAAAATTATATTCTGATGTGGGGCCTTGAGTGCATATTGATTCGTAATTATTTGTACTAACAGTGGTGAGGGAGGGACAATGCCATCCATTACTGTGTGAAAATAGGCAGGGGGATCAATGCGAGTGGAATAAGGATTGTGGTGAAAAGCACGGCGGCCGTTCCTCTGTCAAAGGCGATCATTAGCCCGAGCAGAAGAGAGAGCTCTCTCCGCCATGACCACGGCTTGCCTTTACAAAGCTGACGGTAAATTACATTCCATTCACAGAGGAAAAATTGACCTCACTGCTCTTGTGGTGGCACAGGCAGCTATGTAATAACAGTGTCTGTGGACCGGGAGCAATCATCCATTGCTTTTGGCTTTTTTCCTCCTCTTTTGTCCGTCTTTTTTTGTGTGCCACTGATATCTTGTCACTTGTAGTGTGATTTCGACACATCAAAGGAAAATGACGTAACAAACTGAGACTATAACAACAGCAGGGGGTGAAGTATGAGCCGCGCACACACACATAAGAATGAGGTGACGTCAATTTGGCCTAATGGTTGCAATGTCAAGGTAAAAATTACACACAAAAAAATCAGGACACACACAGAGTCATGGCAGCCAGATACAAAGGGTGCTCATGGTGGTCTGCAGCATGTGATGTCATAGGAAATATATTTGGTGTTTCGAATATGGAGATGACTCATTGTGTCATGCTTAATATGTTTTTTCCAAAAACACTGAATATCCCATCATGTAGACCAAACAAAGACGCTGCTGCACAATGACACACACTTGCAAAGGATGCCAACAGGTACAACAAACTATACAGTAATGTGCCGTTTTCTAATACTTTGAGCACAAGACAACTGTATTCCAGGCAAAAACGGAGGGAGAAGCAGATCTGGAGATGAGGAAACAGCTAAAACAACACTGTTCCCAGTGTCTACTAATTAAGACGGGGAGCTCTGAAGTGAAAAATCAGCAAAACAACAAAGAAAAACTACCTTCTCCTCGGTTGGAAAATAGGAGAACAAATGTGAGCTATCTAAACACATTAACCCAAGCCTACGGGCCTAGAGAACATAAACCTGCTTAGCTACCCACCCTGTACACATTCACACACACATACACACACACGCACCAAGGAAAGAAAGGCAATCTCATCCTCCCATTATGATTTGATAGCTCAAATTGTAGCAATGATTCAAGTGTGGTCCTGTGGGTTTTGTGGATGAGCCCACAGCCTGTTATTTCACCACTGGGCACCAGGGGATGGGAAAGGATGCTATTGCAGCCGACAAAATGACCGTTAAATCACAGGCTATGAAGCCACTCTGGACTGTGAAAGAGCGTGCACCTACTGCTTGATGTGTCAGGAAGCGTGTATATGTGTGGATGTAGTGCTCTGCTATCAGTGTACGTCGTTACACCTGCGCGTCTGTGCCGAACAAGTGGAAATTGTTTGGAGAGAAATTGTATGGGCTTGCGGCTGCATTGCCGGAGTGCACATTGTGTCGGTGAAAATTGTACAGTGGTGTAACCACTGAAGTGCAAATTGTGTGTATACACATTCTGTGCATGTGCATGGAGCGTCGTCACAGTTCTTTTGTTTATCTCCGCCTCAAATGGTAGAGGTCATGACAGCAGGCATGGTGCAACTGTCTCACATTATCATATGAAATATAGTGTGTATAATATGGTTGCAGATAGGTTGGGGGATATGTGATAAAATACATGTTTACAATGTAACTGACAATCTAATGCATAATATATGTATCTACTGGGCTTTGGGATGTGGTGTCTGTGTGTGTGTCTGTGCATCTGTAAATGTGTACAGCAACATGGTTTTTGTTTTGTGTCACACCCTGTCACAGCCAGTTAAAGCCTCTGAGTTTGCTGCTGGCTGAAGACTCAAATTATTATCTGCCCCTGTTTGGTAAATTATTCCCTTTGACATACTGACACTAAAAAAGTCTCATCTTTTGACTGTTATCTTCACAAAAATGTTGTTTTTAAAAACTTGAGTATCAGATGCTGTACACTACAGGGCACTATGACCGGTGAGAAGTGCACCGAATGTTGGGGGCAACCCTAAATGATTCAGGGCCGCAGAGCTGGACGTGTGATCCAGAACATGACAGATATTATAGATATGTGCTCAGACTGAACTGTTGTCAAGAAGCCTCGCAGCTACTGAGAGCTCCTCCTATGAATGCAGGATGAGCTGTATCTGCGAGCAGATTTCAGATTTTGCCACAGCCTTATTTCGTTTCGGTAAACAGGCTGACTCAGTAAGTGTTTTCACTGAAATGTGAAAGATGATGCAGCTCTTCCACGATGGCCTGATTTCTGCAGCATGTGTACTCAGAAGTAGAAAGAAGCTCCAGCTGTGCAAAGGCCATCCCTCCCTCTGTTCACCCCTAGCCAGGAGCAACATGGCCGGGTTGTGGGAAGGAAGGTAGCTGTTTTGGGGATTGGAGTGTGTTGGGTGGTTACTGTCCTACTGTGTTTAGCACCCTGCTAGGAGCTGACATATTAGGGGTGCAAGACTCCCCCTTGTGCTCGGCTGCACAGAGAAAACGCAGCACTTTCCCTTAGTGTGGCATCACACTGGCAGAGATGGTGTGCCATGTGATGTCAGCTGCTGCATATGTGGGCAAAGCTGCAGTGTAGTAAAAGGTAAGGACACAAATAATGCAGGGAACAAGACGTTCACGAAAAGTGCTCAGTGACTTATTTTAGTCGTAGCGAGGAAACAAACAGATGTAAGGAGCCAACTCAACAAGCAACAATAAATCTGCTGGGAGCAGGAGTAGCTGATGGCTACAATCTACCACCTGTGCCACTGATGATAGCTACCAGAGGCCAAGTACTTCACACAGCAGACAAAAATACCTTGATCCGTCGACGAGCCCTGGGTTCCCATAGAAACAACATGGAGGAGGTGAGCGCAACAGCTTGTACGAAAGAACACCGTCTTAAACAAACATGCTGTGCTCTCGTCTCCAAGACATTTCTTTCAAACAGCAAGTAATGAATCTCATATATCTATTATTTGTTGAAACATTTATGTGAGCAACGAGACTCAAAATTCAGAGCAGGTTCAGCTGCCCTGCATGACTCAATAATTCAACCATCCACTACAGTTCTATTGGACACGTGACAACTGCTTCAAGGTTGTTAGAGTCATACAAGTGACGGATAGATCTCCCTCACTGTAACTTTGTGAGGAGGCACATCAAAGGCTCACAATAGGACATCTGTGGATATCTCAACCCCCTCCCTGCCTCGGCCCACTGCAGGGAAAAAGGTAAGGGGTGCACAGGAGAGAAAGAGAGGAAGCAGAAAAAGAGAGGTAGAGGCTTAGCCTTATCTCCTCCATGCCTGCCTACCTCCAGAGGTATGAGCTTGGAAGGTTTCAAAGTGCCGGGGTTTGGCCCTTGTTGCTGCATTACTGTGTTTCCAATAGACGTGTATGGTGAAGCTGAGGGAGAGGGTGCGTCTGAACCGAGATGTGTCAGCAGTTAAAAGGCTTCTTCAAAGTCAGTCCAATGAAAGATGTAATTTATGTTGTGGACATAAATATGTGCATGTGTGGGGCTGCAGGCAACAGGGCCAAGTAGGTTTCAATGCAGGTCCAGTTTAAGGTTCAATGTGCAAGATATGGACAGAATTTTGATTTAAAACATTTAAAAATTCAACAAACATCAACAGAATGTGAAGAAGTAGTAGATTTGACGTTATGTCCAAGACGTCTGCGTACACACACACTGCACACACATTCCCGATGAAACAGCCATCAGGAGCGATTTGGGGTTCAGTATCTTGCTCAAGGATACTTTGACACGCTGGACCTGGGGATCGAAGCACTGATCTTCCGATTGGTGGGCAACCCGCTCAACCTCTCCACCCCAAATGAGTGTGCTAACTGGCTAGCCGCTGCCCTACCTGTCTTGTTATACCACTTGTACCTCCAGAGGTGATAGTGAGTCACTGTAGCGTCCACCATGAGAGGGACTAAGAAGTAGAGCTGGCCCATGGTCTTGTCAATCACGTTGAAGGTGCAGCAGCCGCTTAGTGGCTAACCCTAACTCAAAGATGGCTGAGGCTCTTAGCAAGCGACCTTTATTACCATCCCAACCACCTGCTTCTGGCAAGAAACCACATTCAGCTGCAAAGAAAAGACGTCATATAAAAAGAAGCAAACAGGAGTCAACATTGGCGTGACTTTCCACCGCTGGAGGCAGCTCCTGGGGAGAAAGGAGACCAGGTTTGATGCTGAATTCGCAACATTTCTTCTAGACTTGTAAATAATATCTAACATTGGCTATTTAGTGAAACATATCTTAAGCGCAACTACTGACAACACAAACCATACCAAAAATAATTCAAAATGGCGTCAAGGTTGGGTTTTGAGTGGCTGATTTCCTGCTATTGTCAGCCATTTTGTTAGGGTGCCTCTTAGCAAAATGCTCTGAGTGGATTGAAGTTGGGCTTTTATTGTTAAAGGTAAAAACGAAAGGAGTGAAGCTGCGATGTACTGATACTGACAATGTGGTAAATAGTTCATGCTACATAAATATAGGCACAATGTACCAATGAACCACTGGCAGCACGGTGGTTATAATTGTTGCCTGACAGCAAGAGGGTTTCTAGTTCGAACTCAGGGTGAGGGAGCCCTTCTATGCAGAGCTTGCATGTTCTCCCTGTGTCAGTGTGGGTTTCCTCCAGGTGCTCCAGCTTCCTCCCACAGTCCAAAGACATGCAGGTTAATTGGTGACTCTAAATTGTCCGTAGGTGTGAATGTGAGTGTGAATGGTTGTCTGTCTCTATGTGTCAGCCCTGTGATAGTCTGGTGACCTGTCCAGGGTGTACCCTGCCTCTCACCCAGTGTCAGCTGGGATAGGCTCCAGCCCCCCGTGACCCCCAACACAGAAGGTTACAGGTTACAGAAAATGAATGAATGAATTAATACATAAAGACCATGGCTACATTTCTGTGGTCTATCGATAACTAAGCTAAGCATGCTATATTTTATTGAGCTATTTTCTCATATTGTAATGTTTCGTTTAACTCATCCTTTGCTCTTTTAACCCCTCTCCTTTTGTACAGCACTTAATAACCTCGGTTTTAAAAGGTGCCACACAAATAAAATTTCACTTGTTTTTTAACTTTTAACATAAACCATAGCCTAACGCTACACATGAATATTATAGATTATAACAGTGTTACTTTGACTGGCTCTGGTTTGGACGAACATTGCGTATTCTTGCCATTCTGTTAGTTAGTAGTTGGCTTGTAGGTAAAAGGCACAACACATTGCAGCTTTAAGTTTGAATAAAGCAATCCAAAGAGAAAAGTTATGCTGAAGGAGTTTAAGAATAATCAGAGATATGATTCTGTCTGTGGATGCCCCCTTTTGATTATTAACATCTATATGATCTCGATGCATACATATAAATTTGAGGCCCATGAGCTCCATATCACATATAGAAACGTCTTTAACACTATTTCCAAAGGCAGACACAACGATGTGGATACAAACCAGAACTGCGTACAAGCATGTTTAGCTTTTCCCTGAACCCACCAGTTTTGACAGCTGCCATAACCTTTTCTTACACTCTTAACTTTCTCTCCCCCGAGTCACAGGAAGACTTTCAGTTTACCTCAGTCTCTTAAATCCCTGAGTGTTTACTCAGGAGAAGGAAGGGCTGTCTTTTAAAGTCCGGCTTTAAATGACATGTGTGTAAACAAGAAGACTTCTGGCTTTTCTCCAACGTGAGATGTGATGCCATAATTTCTCCTGACAAGCAGGGCTTCAAATTGGCATTTATCTTAACAGGCTGGGGAAACGGCGCTGCAGTGAAAGTGACACATGTTAAAACTCAGCAAAACAAAGGCAGCAGAGCTTTGGGGGGGTTGACAAGTCAAAGGTCTCCCTCTGTGAGAGTTGACATGGTAAGGATTAAAAACAGAAAATTACATTATTTAAGTCATTATGGGGGGGTTTGGTGCGTGACTTTTGACATTTGAAAAGGGGTGGAGTGAATCAGCAGCCCATATTTGGGAATGTCCATGTGTGAGCCTGTCAGGACAGAAGTGGGCTACAGGTGGGAGCCATTCTGATAGTTAAACTGGTTTTGTCATTTTCTGGGATCAAATGTTCTCCAGACATAATTGAATGCAAGTACGCGATAAAAATTCAGTCTCGCTGTGGTCGAGTTGATGATGGAAACAAAACAAACAATAATTAAAGTCAATACCAAAAAAGGCAGAAAAGAAAAAAGCAACTCAAAAAAAAGAAAACAAAAGCAAACACAGTTTACTCTCTCCTGTGAAAGTCAGACATTTGATTCGCTATTACCCGTCGCCCAACTATGCAGAATACGTAATTCAAATGTCGGCTTGTGTTTCTATCACCGCCACCCATTCACATGTGAATTAATTCCCATAAATACAAGCCCCTCTAGTTGGAATAAATTTTCATTACAGAGATGAGAGGGAAAATAATAATCTTTGACGCACAGTTATAGCAAATGAAAGATGGTATCTCCTGGTGCCAATATTTTTCCTCACAGTTATTAAAATGAAAATGAATGCCTGAATGTTGGAGAATACAAAACAGCTGTATTCTCAGCTGAGTGTGTGTGTGTGTGTGTCACTGCGGTGATTGTCTTCAAAGGAGCTCAGTCAAAAACAACAATGCCAACAACAAATAGAAACTGTCTTACTCGTAATTGGCTAAAGCTCCTTTTTGATATGAACCTATCTGAGATGACTCACATGATACATGAGAATATGCATGAATCATGTATTAGCTCTGACACAATGAACTCCGCCCAAGAAAACTTTTTGGATAAATCTAGAAACTACCACAAAGCAACCTTCTGGCTGCTCTGTACCTCGAGAGCATGCTGCTTTGCTTTCTAAGTGGTGATGAAGGGCGTGATGAATGCCCCCTTGACCAGAACTTTGTGGGCATGTGCATCAGTCTGACTGCAAATAGCAAAAGTGTGTGTATGTGTGTGCCCCTGGGCGCCTGGTCCTGCTGCATCCCGTTCCCCCAGGGAGTCGCCACAGCTGCATAAACCTGTCGGCTCTCATGAACGGCAGTGCGATGCGTGGAGACGCACGGTGACAAGGCCCACCTAGATTCATTAGACCTCCTAAGGACCGGATCCACACTGCACTGCAGGCTGGTGTCACTGCTGGTTACCCTGACACACACAGGCACACACACACACAAGCATAACCACAGCAAAGCAAACGCTCTAAGGTGGGAAAAACATAGAAGAAGACCTAAATCGATCTTGATACGCAGCGAGACCACCGAGCAGTCAATATCAGACAATTCGTGTCAAGGAGCGCGACAGGTATTGTGTTTGACTGCTGAAACTTGGCTACAGTTGACATTATCAGGACCGTTAAAAGTTGATGTGAAAACACTAAAGCAACAAGGCATAAAATGACACACTTGTGAGAAAACGAGGGTCCTGCTTTCTGAAGGCAACAGCCAACTGCTGCAGCATGAGTACGTCTACCCAGAGGGTAAAGACTCAGGCCGGTTAGAGTCTGACTGGCTCTGAAAATCAACTGATGAAAATGAAAAAATAACTCTAAGCCTTCCTCAAACTCTACCTTCAAGCTACCCTTAAGCAAAGCACTGTGCCATTAGTGGTTGAGAGTATACAGTCATGGGCAGCTCCAGGTGTGAATATAAAAGTGTGTCAGTGTGAAACAGTGTGTGCTGACGGCAGAGAACATGCATGCTCTGAACAGCTGCCTTGCATACACAAAAAAATAAGATCGAAAAACAACCACAACCAAGCTACATCCAATGACAGAACGTTGCCGAAATGGGACAAAGTGTGAAGATGGTGACTGGAAAGAAATCTGTCCCTTTGTGCGTGAGTCTGTGTCAGTGTTTTTGTGTATGTGTGTGTGTGTGTGTGTGTGCGTGTCGGTGCCAGGGCTGAGGCAGGACGGGCCACAGAGCTGGCAGCCATGCTAACATCCCCCCGACTCTGTGTCTGCTCTGATTAGATGGGGCTTCTTACTACGGTGTGCCAGGAGCTCTGCCAGAGATAAAGACAGACTAACAGATGTTCCCCTTATCTCAGGACCAACCTCGAGCCCATCAACCCCTTAACACACACACACACACACACAATCACAGACACACACATACAAGAGAAGACTGTGAGTGGGTGCTTTTGTTAAGTCTCATTCTGGGAGGCGTCAAGTCTCACACAAAAATACTTCTTAGTTTCAATTATGAATACTAATTCATGCATGGGAAGACACCGAGGCACACACACACCCACAACTGCAGAGCTGTACAAAACGCACATCTCCAGGCCCCGCTAGCTTCATTTGACAGTGAGAGGAAACATTTTCAGCTGCTCCACCCCTCTGCCTTCCTCCAGCCGCATGCAGTTAGGGCTGAAGAGGAATGTTAAGGTGGCTTTGAAGAGGTGTCTGCTTCGTGTCAGCCCGACACAACACACTTATTGTTCTCACCACGCACGGCTGATTATATTATCTCTCTCCTCCACGCACCGCGGAAAGAGAGTTTGAGAGATGGGGTGAGGTGTGGGTGGAGAGAGAGAGAAATGGAGATGGAAAAAGTAGCAAAGAGAGAAGGAGAAAAGAGTGGAGGAGGCTCTAAATCAGGAGACAGAGAGATCACGGCACAAAGACGAGAAGCAGAGCTCCGGGGCCCCCAGGGTTTGGGGTCTATGTGTAGGCATAATGAGCGGAGCCAAACATATCCAGCCTCATTAATTTCAACTATCAAAGCCACCTTCTCCGCGTGCCACGCTGCCTGCTTCTTCTCCCGTCTGCAAAAGCCCTCACTTGTCACCTAAGATCAAAACAAGCGGGAAGGAGTGCTCGGCGAGTGGAACCGAGTGCTGGAAGAGACACTTTTTTCTTTACACGAGCATTGGAGGAAAAAAAAGGATTTCTGAGAGAACATCTTGCTATCTGCAGAATAACTAGCCAGAGTCTGGATTTAGACGCCAAAGAATATTCCCAAACACCTGGTGTGGAACGGAGACTGTGTGTTGTAATGCAAGCAGTTCAACATCAATATTTATAAAGGGCATCTGTTTGGGATAGCAACAAGGAGACCCAGTACAAAAAAACCAACACAACACCAAGAGTCTCAAATGGAAAAGTGCAATCAGACTGGAAGAAATACCACCATCCTCCATGAAGTGTAAAGTCAATATGCCAATTACTCTCTGTAATGAAAGCAAAAACATTCAAACTGTCAGCACAGCAATATACAGCGGGGAAGTAATAATCACTGAATGAATAAATGAGAATCCAGTGTGAGGAGAAATTACACTGGATTCATTTAAGACAGTAAGAATAAAAGACTATTCTTTCTTTTCCGACAAGCTTTACGAGAAGAAGACAGTTGCTAAGGGTTTTGTATCTCCTTTCACCAGTTTGTAGCAGTGTTTTTCCCCTTTCTTTGCTGCAAGTAAACACATGCCTCATTACGAGACATTTCTCAACAAGCCACAGCATAGTTCTCCTAAGCAGCAACATCTCATAAGCCAGTTTGCTCTGTGATCCTTTTTCAATTTGCGGTTTCTGTTTGTAAAAACTGGCTGGTATACACCTCGAGGCATCTGGAGCAAAGTGCTCCTCCCACAGTGGTCAGACAAGGTGGTCATTGTAACATTATCTCCATCGTGTGCTGAGGACATGCCCGGGGACATCCTTAACCACCGAAACCTCCGGACCTTGGCATTTGATGGTCTTCCCCTCATGTCTCCCGTTTGGGCCGGCCAAACAAAGCCAGCCTTGATTAAAGAAAGATGGCATCCACCGCTCTGATAACGTCGGGTGTTTCACATGTCAAGCACAGTCAGATGTTTTATAGTGTCGAGCACAGAGGCAGCTTGTGTGGCTGCGATTAAATAAACAGGATTTTCCAAAAGCAAAGGGGAGAAAGGTAGCTTTTGTGTAGAAATCACTTACGCAACAATGGACACGCTGTTCATTTGACACATAGCGTCCACCGGTAGATAACCTATCCCATTAGCAGACAATGCCAGAGCATTTGTAAACATATGGAAAAGAGTAGGGGCTGTATGTCATCCAAGGACACTATCAGGGAGTCTTGCATTCCCGATCTTATCGCCAGGACTTGATTCAAGTTCTGCTGTTGTAAAATGTCTCTCTGGATAATGTAGGGTATCTCTGTTTCAGGCTAAAAAAAAAATAAAGAAAACATTCACAAAGTGTGAAGGTGAAAAGTGGAAAGGCTGTCGGGTAGCGGCCAAGTTTGTGTCATGTCCTATCTCGCTGGCATGGCATTTTATCGCTATATCATCTCCCTCCCTCGCTCTCAGGAGGAGGAACGAGTATGATAAAAAACACTCTTCTTCAGGTATAAAAAACAGCAGAGATCTAGCCATCTCAGTTTACAGTATGTTTCCTTCCCTCCCACTTTATCTCTCCCGTCTTCTGGACCCTTACCTGCATTTTCCGATTCAAATGCCCACACATGCAAATACATAAAAACGTGTGCACACAAAGTACATCGCATCAATAAAGAAGTGAATTAACAGTGAAAACTTTTCCTTTGTAAAAGTTAGAGGCACCTAACTCATAATGTGTTTGCAGGTAAAGCAAAAAACAAGTGGGAAAAAAGAAAGCATTACATAAAAATCTAGGTTAACGCAGAAAAAAAAAGGTATGCCTGTAATCTGACACTGCTGATGGCAAATCAGGCACGAATATGAAAAGCAAAGAGAAACAAAGAGGCCTCATTCTCTTTGGTCTCTGCCTGGTAGACTTTCACTTTTACAAAAGGTAGAGTGCTGAGTTCTGCAGACAGAGGTAAAGTTTTTCACACAGCGGAGGCATGAAACAGAGAATTCACAATGGGGGCCGCCAGATATATGGACGCCTGTGTGTGGGCGGTGAGGTAACCGGGGAAACTTGCCATACTGCACTTTTATCAGGGTTTTATAGTGGATCAAATGTGATGGGGCCCGACGAAGCCACAATCACACCAGCCTGGTTTTGTGCCAGGGATTTACAAAGAGATCGTGGTGACCTAGCAGGTCGTTTCTTTGCCCTCGTTGGCCTGTTGTTTTCAGCTAAAAGGTGAGCCAGAAGCCGTAACTGTGTAAATCCTATTTTGTTATTACTTCACCGACTAACTATGCAGTCATTTTGGAAATCTGATCTTTTTTTTTCTTTTAAGGCTTTGTTATAAATACAATCTGGGAAAACTCCAATATGATGGAGGTCGGTCCCTGACAAGAGTCTTACATCTGCTTTTAACTAGTGTAATTAACTTTAATTGCATTTACTTCTGAAATACATTTATCAATTTAAAGCTAGTAACATATCTACATGCTTCTATCAACTTTGAATGAATTCCTTAAAGCAGTCATTCACAACTGCTCCAGATATCTCCTTAGTTACCAGTTCAATGTCTACAAAGTTTAATAAATTCAGCGTCATACTTGCGTTTATCCATGTCGTCTAGCTAGTTTGCTGTCTCTGTCAAGTAGCTGTCTGTTATTCACTCACTCTACAACAGGAAACAGCACTTTAAAATGAAGCCTTGTGCCAGAAATTCACTGTACTTCAAAAATAAAGTGTGCTTTTACACAAACTTGACACATTCACAAGTCACTTGCGGTGCATTCAGAGCGGACCCATGACTCGCTGTTTGACCACAATCCACCAGTTGGGAACCACTGCCTTAAAGGGATAGTGCACCCAAAAATGAAAATTCAGCCGTTATCTACTCACCCATATGCCGAGGGAGGCTCAGGTGAAGTTTTACAGTCCTCACAACACTTGTGAAGATCCAAGGGGAGAGGGGGTAGCAGCACAGCCCCAGATTCAAACGTCCAAAAATTGGAACCACAAAATATCTCCATACTGCTCGTCCATAGTGATCAAAGGGGAAGCCCTGAAGCCCCGACATAAAAAGTTGTTTGGAAAAATGTTCAATTATGTGTTTTTGGACGTTTTAATCTGTGGTGCCGTTAGCCTCCATTAGGTGGAGTTGTGTCGCTACCCCTTCTCCCCTGGGATCTCCGCAAGTGTTGTGGGGACTCTAAAACTTCACCTGAGCCTCCCTTGGCATACGGGTGAGTAGATAATGGCTGAACTTTCATTTTTGGGTGCACTATCCCTTTAACGTTTCTGTATGCACCATTCAGAGCATTAATATAGCTGCTAACCAACACTTGCTATGTAACGATACAGTGGAGTAACAGCATCCTGAGCAGATAGTGAAGTCACGCTACGTCTGTGTGTGTTGGAATCTGAGCTTCTCCGTAGTTTGTTGTGGTAAGTTGGTCCGGCTGTATGTGCATGTTAGTGCATGTGTGTACGTGTATGTGTTTTGCACTGCATTCATGTGGCAGTTACAGCTTCTATTGGGACAGCGTCGCTGCTCAAACATAGCATCCCCCTGGTTAGCATCATTAGCTTTGTCAGCACTGATGCCATTGTTTAGCACTGTTTATGGAGTTAGCACCATTAGCTGCTAGCCACGGGCTCAGCCACCTTCATGTTGAGAATCACATGCAGGAAAATCATACGCTCTGAATTTCACATGGAGCTCCTTTAAAGAAGTGCTCACCTAAGAATCAAACTGAAATATAAACTGTCCTCATTTTGTGTCAGGAAAAATAAAAGTGTTTTGACATATTTGTGGAAACTGTGTCTAACTTTCAAACTGCTGGGTGGCTTGCATTTGAGGGCTCGGAGATGCTTAGTCAACTTTTGTGGTGCACGACTGACTGAACAGCACCAGTATATTTGATAAACATTTACTTCTTTCTTTTTTCAAGTCCTCAAAGTTTTAAAGTATTGATAACTATGTGCACTGACTTCTTATCAGACGTTTCAACATGAACATATGCATATACATATGAAGCCCTTGCATGTGTACGAGTGTAAGCGTTCTCAGCTGCCATAGGGTCATTCCAGTAGCTTTCAGACACACATCAGTCAGCGAGACTTTAAGCCAGGGCAGGTCACTCTCAGCGCGGTCACTTTCATTGAGCCGTGGCCCCTCTAAACAGCCGTCACACTGTGGTTAGTGACAGAAAACGTCAGCAAGCCACTAATCCCTGTTTAGGTCTGCAAAACAAAGACAAAGGCCTCTCCCACCCTCTCACTCACTCTTGTTATCCCACTCGCTGCCAGCCCCTCTTCCCCTCCACCCACCCAGTCAGTCACTCAGCCTGCCACCTCCCCACTGCTTAGAAGCCTTCACACACACACTTGTGTCCATATGGAGGAGCCTGGCTGTTGCCATTGTCTCCCAGGTTATCTCCTCTCTCAGCACCTGGTAGGGGAGGAAGGATTAGCGCGCCTCCTAACCGCTTTAAGAATGCTCTCTACTCTTTGACTCTCTCCCGCCACACTTCCTGTTTTGTTCTCCTCCCGTTGTGGTCAAGCACCATATGTCGGACTGAATGAGGCTTATCCGTGAGGGGCAGGCTTTACATGCAGAGCTGTTTAGCTCGACACCGGCGTGTGTCGAGATGAACCGAGGAGGAGGCAAAGATGAATGGGCCTTGGGTTAAGCTACTTGACATACTCACACACACGGGGCCAAACGGGGCACGTACACACTCGCCCTTCGCATGCAGTTGTGCCAACAGTGGCACACTTACCCACGACGAGATTACACTGTTGCACTGGGCGCATTGATGTGGTGGCCAAAATAAGCTTGACTTCCATCATAGCAAGACAAAAACCAAACTGGGCCCTTAAGCCTGATTTATGGAAGGGCGCTAGACAATTTTGATGCGTGTCAATCAACAGAAATTAAACAGACATGTGACTTTATCAATTTATGCCTCAGCCAAAAGTTTTCCATAGTAACCACAGACCCCCCTGCGTTTTTTAATGGTCCACCATGGTGGCTGGGAAATAAATGCAATGAATCAATAAATACAAACACTAATGATTTCTCCCTGTGGCGCTGACATGGAAATTATTTTAGTCCAGTAAATGTCTACTGTCAGTCAGCCTGGTGGAGGCAGTTTGGACGGCCACTATCCTCTCAGCTCCCCAGAAGCTGCTGCTGACAGATGGCTGCTTCTGTACATGATGGATGCAGGTTGGCGTCCGTGTGGATTGAGAACTCTATCTTTCTACTATCTCCATTGCGACAATAGGAGCCCTACCAATCAGACTGGGTGACAAAATATGACGCTGTACGCAACATAACAAAATTCTCAAGGTGTGAGACTTGAAAGAAAAGTGTCGGATGACTCATCAAAGGTGTTGAACGTGTGACCATAAATCAAGCTTTAGATCAAGCTTTAGAATTATAAGGTTTTATCTGACATTTTGTGAAAAAATATTATGGAGAAGAAACCTTTTTTAGGTTAACAGTTTGTGTAGGCTGAGTTTTGGTTTTCTGAATTAATAAAATAATTTAACCCTTTATGGCCTACCACTGAACAAGTCGGCCAGAGCATATCTTTACATTTTTACATGCTTATATGAGCATGTAAAAGCATAAGCTGCTTATATGCTTACACTTTTATGTCCCAAAATTTTCAAAGTATGAACTTATGTCCATGCTAATGAAAATCAGTTCATGCTCACAACGTGATGACGCTTATTCCAACGTAGGAAGTGCTGTAAATACCCGCAGTCTGGATTATATTTTTGTTATGTGTGCGTTTTTTTTTCTACAAACCTATTAATGCAAGGAAACAGCGCTCTGGGACATGATGAATGCGTGATATGTTAGTGTAACTCCTCCGGTTTTATATGCAAAAGGAATCATTGCTCTATTTTATTTGGTTGCAATTCTACCAGCATTTAAAAATAGATATGCAAATGGGTCGGTGTTAAAGGGCAACGAAGGTTCTGTCTCTAAAGTCATTCTCTGACTTGGTTCTTCAGGGTTTCACATGTGCTCTGTTTGTCGTGTTGCCTTACTTTCTAATGTTAAATCTACCGAAATATACGGAAATAAAAGTATCAGTCAGCGGCAGAGTGATAAAAAGAAGGAAAACAAAATATGAAACTGAAAAATTTATTAGTTTTTTGGTTGGCAAAACTTTAACTTTACTCTATTGTCTCATGTTTATCATCTAATTAAAGGTGTCTCTAAATTGTCTGTGCTCAAATATTCTATACAATAATTCCCCTCAGCAATTAACATATTGTCTTTATATATAATATGTAATATATATGATATAATTCACCTTGTGACAAAATAATAATAATGCAGCTTTTGTTTTTTTTTTGTTTTTTTTTTTTAATCCAGTATGACACGACTGAAGTATTTGTAGTGGGGAAGTGACTGTGCAGTGGGATTCTCTTTATTTTTGCTTTGTACAGGGCAAACATTAAATGTATGATGTGCTGTGTTGGCTACAGGTTGTGTAACCTTTGTGACTAAGCCCACACCAAGGACAATATTTCGTACACACACACAGGTGATTTGTGTGCCTTCTGATAAGATGGACTGGTAAACAAACACTAAAGCCTGTGTTACTGAGGTGAAGCCATCAAGGTCTCCAGATAACCTTGTTTACTCCTCTGTATGTATGTCCCATATAATATGAAACTCCGCCGCCCTGACGGCCTTGTGGGGTTTGAAACAGAAAATAAACAGTGCTCTAAAGTTACCGCCGTCCTCTGCCACACGTTGCTGGTCGCTCCCTTTAATCTACCCAGAAATCAGGGCCTTATTTTACAGAGTGCTATCTGGGCCGTGAATTGCACGGAGGCGAAACAAAAATCAATAATTAGTTTAATTGTGTTAGGCTAATGTGCAGGAAAGCCATCTAAGCTCACATCAGCCAGCCTGGCCAGCACACAGGCGGGCATGGAGGCAGATAACGGAGGACGGCTCTGTTACACCTACGGGCTAATTACGAGCGATTCATCAGACAGATGCCGCGATGACAGCTAATTGATTTGTGAATTAATAATCAGGGGTAAAATAATTCTGCTGCCAATGTGATTCTGGCGTCACGGTACCTGGCTGACGACGAGACACTCCACATGCTGCGGGGTGCTTCAGCTGATCGGATTGCAGCAGTGAAAAACAAACCCATGTAGAAGATGAAACACTTAAGCCCACAACTTGATGTCTGATTACTTTGCCAAACACTTACAATCCAACGTTTTGGAGAATCTCCCATGACAAGAGGTAATGCTGCTATCTCGTGAATTCCCCCAATCGGCATCCTTTGTGCAAAGAAATCATTCTGTCTCGAGCTGGCTGAGCTTTCAGCATCTGACAAAGCACCAAGTTAGTTCCCTATCTCTCTGACACTTAAAGACAGGAAGCGTTGGGCACCATGCAGAGTGCATTGTGGGAAAAACTACTCCCTGGCCCCAATTGTCAAGCACTTTTCTTTTCACTGGCTCCTCAGGGCGCTTGGAAGGGAAACAGAAAGAGGATGGAGAGGAGAAAAGAAACTAGCAAAGAAGGAGTTAGAAGCATGAGTGGATTCACAGGCAGCGGGAGGGCCATGGCCTGCAGGGGAACAGGGTCATGCCAGAATGGCTGGTTAAAGGTTGTACTCTTGTTATGGCCAGGTATGTGGGGGTGGCGGTGTTAAGGTGCAGAGAGAGCACATGGAGGTTAGGGGGTCACGGGGGACTGGAAATAATGAAGAGGAAAGCCTCATTCACTTCCTTGGTTTAGCCTTTGGCCTATAATGAGGGCTCTTGACACCGGGGAGCACACTGATATGACACATTTGGCAGTCTGGCAAATTGACCTGGGAGCCTGACGGGTGATTGACAGCGACTCCTCAGGGCGCCTAAGCTGCCCTGCATGTGTGTGTGTGTGTGTGTGAGAGAGAATGTGAAGGAAGGAGTCAGACTGACAGAGAAGGAAAGAGAGAGTGAGATAGACTGAGAGAGAGAAAGAGGATGAGGTGACAAGGGGCTGAGGATGAAAAACGTAACCAGCCCTGGAAAGGTAATTGTGGGTAATTTAGTGCAGGACCAAATTAGAACTGAGGTTCAAACATCTAAATAGTCTGGACTAAAAGTGTTTACCAGACAGGGTAATTTCATATTGGTGCAGGCACTGATGCATGCGTGCACGCTTGTGTGTTGCTGTGACTCAATACATAATGTATGTCTACCTAGACTCTGACTCTATGACTTGATAACCGTCTTCAGAAAAGGCTGAAATATTTTGGTGCCACAGAGCTTGGCCACAAATTCAAAAGCTTTTATTTCTGCCATGTAGAGATGCACACCACATAAAAAAAGGCCTTTACCATATTTGCATTTTTACACCTTGTAAATTGAAGTGAGAAGTTCTTTTCCACCTTATTTAACGTCACATTAGTATAAATTTAGATTTATAGGGAAACATTTAAAATAAAAAAAAGTGCAGTACTTGCTTCTGTCAATCATCCCAATCATATCTATAGCACAGTGTGATTTATTTATAATGAATTATAATAGCCACCACAGTCTGTCACTATGAATACTAAGCTTTTTAACTGTTTATCATAATTATTATAATTACAAGCTTTATCAAATGGTACCTTTTTGAAATAAACCACTCAAGTTGAGTGCAAGTAAGAGTTGTAATCAAATTATGATTGACGTTTTTACTGATGTTGATTAGATGATTGATGTAATTTAAAGTATTTCACAGGTTCAATGTCGTAGTTAAGCGTTATAAAAAGGTGTAACTGTGTCTAACACCATATGTTACAATCTTCCTTTAGCCGAGGCAGAATAGACCCAGTGTTTTCCAACTCATGTGCCTTTAACAACAAAATAAAACTTGATGAGTGTCTGTGGGAACAATTAAAACATTGTATTTCACTTTTGAGAACACATTTGTTTTCATAACTTTTGAACCGAAGAGACAAAAAAACATGGAGATTTATTTATAAAGTATATGTGTGCAGTTAGATAACTTTATTTTACTGATGTGTATTTGAAGAACAGAGTTTAATTAATGTTCATATATTTTTTACTGTTTAAAATGTCCTTGTTTTTGTGGAGACTGTACATAAATGTCTACAGCATTCAGAATTGAGGAGACTGAGGAGGTCATTGAAGTGGACAAAGTGACACTGAAGATGCTGCCTCTATGCTTTTGCTTTCCCCCATGACCCAAAAGTAGTTAGATTACAGTAACTGATGAGTCAATAACAATAAATGGAGAACTTTGGAGGAGTTTGGAGAACGAGAGTAACCAGCTTTGAAATAAAAAAATTATTTGGGTCGGTTTTATGTACTAAAAGATTATGAGCCTTAAAGAAAGGCAGTTTGCAAAATGTGCATTCTGTTTCAGTCTGGTTGCTATGATACAACACTGTCAACATGTTGGGGTGGTTCAGTGTGTTATAAAAGAGCTATAATGAATATACATTCCCTACATTTTTTAAAATTAGGAGGTAGGATTTTTTCAAATCGTCCAAAATTGAATATGACAAGAATCCATGCCCAGACACGAAGCACACATGCCTGTTTATAAATCTCCTCTCTTGCCCCGTAGCCTCTCTCTGTTCAGCATACATCAAACCTGCAGCCCATAACTCCGGCTCATATCTGTGGACTGATGGGCTGTGATGTTTGACTGGTGGACAAAGATGAGTGGGAGAATGAGATCTTTATGTCTCTCTTAACCGGGGGAGACATATATCACTCTGACCCAGGTGTAAACACTGACTAACAGTCTATTTATCTCCCCCGCCGAAGAGACCCTGACCTCGCTGCTACTCAGCTCATAAAATAGACTCCCAAACCTGGAGGGGAGACTTGTACCTGATGCGGTGTATTTAGATGCTGTCACGACGCAGTGCCCCGAATGGATAAACAATATTTTAGAGTGAAACATGGCTTGGTTCTTTAAAGCTGGCAGCTAATGGCAAGATCTTATGTTAAAAATACAACTGTTTTATATGCTGAAATCGCACACTGGCACTGAATCAAAGAGAAGCCCTCCACTCCTGATAATTCAGACACTTCAAATTCAACCTATTTACTAAATTAAATTATGTTCTAATGTGATATTCACTAGCTGGGAGTGTCTAAACCTCCTAATTATAACTCTTCAACTAATCTGCACCAAGTTTTAAGACTTTGATTCAAGATCTTCGACTCTGAGGGGCCAAACTAAAATCCTGGCAGGTAGAATTCCTGTTTGAGATGGATCACTGAACTTCACCTGCATTATATATTAATGTGATGTTACTTGAAAACAAAACACACCATCAAGCAAAAATGGCCCTAAATTGGGAGGGTACCTTCCCAACAAGTGTTTCTAAGCAGTGTTTAGGTTTTTAAAGAAAGATGTCGAGCTGGAAAGATGGTCTTTTTGTAAAACTGGGCTGTCTATGCAGACGAAAGAAGAAAATCCTTTTGACATTGGTGTAATGTGACCACGGCCTGGTAAGATGACCTGAGCTCAACATTCTGTTTTGCTCTGGCCCTGCTGCTGCCCCAAACACTTCCGGTGGGCGGGAGTACTCACTTTGACAAACTTCTTATGTCTTTCAGCGTAAAGAAACACAGGGGAACCTCTTCATCACTAATGAAGCCGGCTGATAAATCAAGCTTTTGCCAAATCCAGTCAGAAGAACGGTGAAGAATGTCTTTTCCTCTTTCCTCTTGTTCTTGTTTACTTGTTGTCATTGACTCCGTTTCTGCAATAACTTCATCTATTGCTGTGTTTACTCTATTAGGGAGCGGGAGCCGCCATCACTGTTCTGCAAGCTGCGGCCTGCATTTTACATCATCAGCTACAACACAGTCCCTGATTGGCTGCTTACGTTGTCAACTATGGTACGAATCCTTTAATGGCCCCAACTGAATCTGTTTTGGGCGACAGCAGGGCCAAACTGACACAGAGAGTGACACAAAATGTTGAGCTCACATCATCAGGATGGTCTTACCAGGCTGATAAGTCCAGAGAAAAAGGGCTGTTGCAGTCGCTTTTGCTCAAGAGGTAGGAACCTACAGCTATCAGAATGTACTGCATCGCACTGGACCAATAAACACTCTTGCTGGTGGGTGACATAATGCAAGCCTGTCTGTTTCAACACAGGAAACACTAACAAAAGATCTAGAACAACATATATCCTCCTGAGATCCTGTGTCCTCATAAGTGGACGTCACAGCATGGGTTTACTTGACCTTATATTTCATTCTACTTAACTTAGACCTGTTGTCCTCGATCGTGGACACTTTTTGTGCCATCTAGTGGTCATAAGAGCACAATACACTAATCCATGTGAAAACAAGATGGCAGCCACCGACACAAAAGTGAACAAGGTCCAAAACCTGATCACATTTTATGGTTGAAACTTGTTTATTTATGATTAATAATGTTTGTAGTTTGATATCGAACACAAATGTGACTAATTTTAGCAACAGTAACAAGCTACGACGCCGTTAATTGGTAAGTACTCGTTTGAAGACATGGGGACTTTATTATCACTGACAATGTTTAGGTTTTTATACTTATCGGGTTCTACTGATCCCATATAGCCAGGAGAAACTAAAAAGGCATAGGTTAAGCAGTTAGCTAGAATATGGTTCTGAAACTATTTCAGGTGACAAAAAGCCAACGCAGTAACAGAGGACATTATTGAGCCGTACTGCTTGTGACAAGAAAAGTGATCGTAAAATTGGTGTCCCTTCAAAACGTTGGGTCCTAACGTTACATTATCTACTCTGTTATTCCTTTTTGGTAACTTCTGATATGAAGATTCACGGGCGAGCTTAATAGGTGACATTAACTCACATCAGTTAACAATTAAATGTAAATGAGATACAAGTGACGGAAACAACAATGTGGCATTTTTAAAATGTTGTTGTACACAAGGTAAATTCATTAACCACAGCTCCTTAATCCGGTTGACAGGCAGTCCGAACTTATAAACAAAAATGCATGACTATTAAAATAACCGCTAATTGATGATTAACTTAATCAATAAGTGATGTAATGCTGAGTGAAGTGCGGAGGACTCAGTGAACCTGTAGGAAACACGAGTCGACACATGAAGGTTCCTCCGCTGTGTTTACTTGCTGTCAACACACTGCAGGCACGCAGCCACCTAATTAACATCTATGTCCTGTAAATGTGCCAACGTGTGTGTTTTTATTCTCAGTCAGATAGTGGGGAAAACAAAGCAAAACCACGAACAAAAGGAGAGCAAAAGTATTTTGGCTGGAGGCATCAATCGCACTGCCATGATACAAAAAGAAAGAATTATCAGCAGAGGAGCCCAAAGCTGGTTAAAAAAAAATAAGTAAATAAAAAGAAAAGGATGGTCTCACATGAATGTGAGCAATAATGACACGGTGACAGCTCTAGTTTATATGGCTAATAACCATGTCACAGCATCATGGAGCCCGCCTGGTGAGTTATAGCCCCTGTAGACTCTATTGCTGCCATTTTTCCTAAAGTCTCCCTGAGGAACAACACCGTCCACATGTCTGCCACATTCCTCTCCCCCAGGCCTGCAGGGATGAGGCTGGTAGATACGTGGAGAGCTATGCTGATGGTCGCTGGCTGTTGCTCCTCATATCTCCCATGGTTGTTTTAAAGACAGAGCGATGGGAGTGATGAGAGCGAGGTGGGGAGAGGTGGAGGGAGGTGGTGTTTAAGGAGTGTCTCTCTGGAGAAGAGGGGTTGAGTTATGAGTGTGGTGGAGACTGGAAACATCTTGCACCGCTCTGCTATGTCCGGATGAATGATGGGATGGGAGACTACAGCGGTGGCCTCAACAAGGAGGTGTGGGAGGGTGAAGCACTCTTCGCTGCAATCGCTCTTATTCTCCGGCTGGTTGAGGTCTGCTTACCTCCCTGTATTCTCCTCTTTGGGTTCATCTTTGTCTTTTTGTCTCCTTCGGTTTGGTTCGCGGCCTCTCTCCTCTGTATTTTGTTTTCGCTCACCTTTTCGTTGTTGTTCTCCTGACATTTTTTTTTTGCCATTCATCAGCTCTTTGTGTTTATATCTCTCCAGCTGTGTCTTCCCTGTGGTGTCTGCTCATCACTCTACTTACTCATTCTCCCTCGCTCATGCTTCAATAGGTGGAAATAATAAAGTAAAAATACAATACCACCTAGTCAGCTGTAGCTTTCCAGAGCCTTTAACCCTTTGAATCCAAATGACACAATTTGCATCAGAAAGCCCCTTCTTTTGAAATCATATGCATACGAATGGATTCAGTTACTCTTTCCTTTGACAATATACAACCCAGACAAGTTACACTTTACATTCAAGAGTGTCTAGACTTATATAGTATATGTACTGAGGACCTTAAAGGAATTTAATAAAAGCCATAAAGTTTATTTTTTTGGTGAAACATGGATGCTTTACGCACAGAAGATCAACACAATCAGCACAATTTCAAGATGGACACCCAAGATTAGTGTCACCAATTCAGTATCTGACCAACTGTCTCCATTTCTGTTGAGTTATGGCACTGAATCATGGCCATTAAAGTGTTTTTGCAGAACATTATGATGTCACAGTGAAACTGACCTTGTGGATATAAACTGTCATCTCTTCATTATTTTATCCTGTCAGACATTTGTGTAATTATTGTTGAGTTATGGTCAAAAACGTATTTTGTTAGGCCACAGTGACCTCGACCTCTGACTGCCAAAATCTAATGAGTTCATCTTTGAGTCCTGGTGGATGTTTGTGCCAAATTAAAGAGATTTGCAGATGGCAGTCCTGAGATATCACCTTCACAGGAACAGAATGGGTGGACAACCTGAAAACATATGCCTCCGGCCACACTGTCGCTGGTGCAGAGGCATAAAAAGACTCCTTATAAAGAAACCTGACTTTGTAAACAAATATCAAGCATTGTGTCAGCTCAGGCAGACCACTGAAATCCCACTTGCATTAGCTATTTGGCATCAGCTCCTTCATTCATGTTTCCATGGCTCATTCATCAGCTCTTTGGCTACTAGCTAACAGGCAACACCCAATCATATTCATAATCAGAATCCTCTTTACTGTTTCAATTCTTTAAGAGCTCCATCAAAAAGTAGAGCCTTTTTTCCTCACAACTTGACCATTTCAAATAATCAGTTCCTTGATGGTATAACTCACTGACTCCAATGGCAACATTGCCCTGCATGTCAACATCACCCAAAGCATGATTGGAGCCATGGTGGCAAAGACATATTAATCCCAAGAGGAAAGAAGGAAGGAAAACAGTTGAGTGAAACAAGACCTGAATATTACCACTACAGTTTTTGACAGTACTATGGCTCAAAATGTCCCATCAACATTGTTCTTACATCCATGCAACACTGACACTCTAATTTATCTCAGATAAAATCATCAACATAAACCACGGCACACTGAACTGAGTTACTGTGATTTTATTAAGAGCGAACAATCGCTCAACAGAATTACATGAGCACTCACAGGTGTGCTAAATATACATGGGTCACATGACTAACTGTCAGTTATTTCAAGTTTCTTTTTCAATATTGTTTTCAAAGTATTTTTCAAAAGATTATTTTCAACTCATCCAAAAAAGCTCAATACATTTACACAAAATTATATCCATCAAAAAACAAACCATAAAGAGAATAAACGTCACAGTAATTCAGTTCAGTTCTTTCTTTTTCCACCAGTGGCATGCCAAATGATAGCATTTCTGAGGAGCATAACTTATTCTCAGACAACAGTATATCACATCGGTACTATAGCTATGATGTGGAGCCATAAGCCTGTAAATAAAGGGACAGAAATGTGAGCAGAAACAGCCTGAGTCAAAGGTGCTTACAGCTTTATTCCACAAATATGTAGAGGGTAAACTTTCAGCTTATTTACCTTCCACTTTTACATCCCTGCTAGCTTTTTTTGTCCCTTACCCTCCTCCCTTCCTTTCATCTCTCTCACTGCTATTCTCTCAGCCCTCCTTCATTTCCAGCTCTCTCTGCCTGTGCAGGAAAGTGACGATGACACAGCACGCCATCCCGATTACAAGGTTAAAAGACACAGACGGAGGAGTCACACAAACAGTGGCACCACTAAAGTCGCCCTCACCAAAATAGAAACGACGTCTGTCAGATGCGGCCCTAATCCTGTTTGTGACGTGTGTGTGCTGTCTGACAAAAGCGTGAGCCGGCCCCAAAATCACGCACAAACACACGCTTAACAAACAGTGTGAGAGACGTGCTGTAAACTATTTCATTGAAAATGACAATTTGCTGTCTGTTTGCATCGGCCACCTCCGGGCCAGCAGATTGAATGAGACAAGACATAAGTGGGTGTGTGATTACAGGGTGCTCGTCCTGTCACTCTGCACCCCATGATAAGATGTTTGCCCTGTGCGTGTGTGGGCTGCGTTCGCCAATGAGACACCTACCCGATCAAGTGGCAAAAAAACACTACTTTCTCTTTTCTCTTCCCCTGTCATCCTCCTCTTTTTCCTCATCTCCATCCTTTTAACTAAGCTGATTAAAAGGGAACCCCCCCCTCTGCGCTCACCCACCACCCAACCCACAGCCCTACGGCAGCACGGGACGGCGAGGGGCCCTAACTACTTTCTGCATGAATATTAAGTGCGGGATTTGTGTCGCGGGTTTGAAATTGGAAATCACAAGTTTGACTAATCAGCTTTGGAGGTTCCACATTCGGGGTTTGTGTGTGTGTGTGTGTGTGTGTGTGTGTGCATCTCTCGTCTCCAGTGGCAACAGAGAGCCCCTACACACACACACCACCACCACCACCCCTGATCCCGCTGTGAGTCCGAGTGCATGTTCACTGCCACAGCAGGGCCAAATACTCCCCCCACACACACCAAATACACACTCACACACATACGCTCCCCTCCAACCCCTCCACCCCTTCACTACATTCACTCCCACCCACCTCTCATTTAAAAAGGGACCCAGAAATAGCCCAAGAGGCTATTAGGAAAAATACAGCCAGAGGAGGAGGAAGCTGTGGGGGTTTACAGTCCAAAGCCATTCAAGGGTACACTCCAACGTCTCCCTCTCCCTCTCTTATTCTCTCCATCCCCCTTGTCATCCATCCTTCTCCCTCACTCCCTCTGCCGCGCTTTGTTCTGATGAATCAGTGCTTTAGTGAACATGCTCATTATGGCTTTGATAGCGAAGGCTCGTTCAGTATCCCTGGCATTGGTGGAAAATGGGGAAGAAAGATAGAGATAAAGAGTGGGAGATGGGAAATGGAGGGTGGGGAGTGAGAGAGCGCAACAGGAGAAGTGGAGAGAAGGAGAAAGAATGAATGTAGACTGAGAGAAAGGAGCATTAATGAAGCAGAATAGAAGAAGTGAACAACTATAGATTCTTCACAGCCCCATGATGGAAGAAAGATGAAATGAGGGGGAAGGACGAGACGTGAAAGGACATTTCAGGTCTCCACATTACAGTTAATGTCAAAACTCAAATGTTCGCCTTCTTTCTACTGAAGCTGTTCATACCTGTTTTGTATTCTGATCATACTTAGAACATTTTTGTCTTCTCCTATGCGGCACGACGTGTTATTTTTCAGGAGACAAATGCATCCCACTTGTCTTAAATCACTTTTATAAATCACTTTGGCTCCAGGGCTGGAGCTGCTACTATCAATTTATGATGTTCTAGTTGCGGAGAATGAAAAGAGTTTTGTAAGAGATGAAAATTATAGAGAACATTCTGAACATTACTGATAATAGCAATAATATCAATTTTAGTTCATTTCGCAAATGCCATGCTGCTCAGTGAAGAACAGACGTTTTATAGAAAGTGCTTTATCACATGGTGGAAAACTGATGAATTGGGCTGCTCACATAATACAGAGGCTGGATGTCTTACTGACTGACATGAAGGGCAATCTGCGGTGAAAAAAAAAGGTGCACAGAGAGCTACTTTAGGAAATACTTAGGTACCGCGACCCATGACGAAATCTCTAACCTCTTCATCTCGCAGTTTATGATCTCACAGGATTGAGAGAATCACTCCACGGTCCTGGTGATGTACGCTTTGACACTGTAACACCTCGCTATATCCATGACTCAGGCTCTGCTGTGAAACAGATGTCTGGTGAGATTTACTGTGATTATGGAGACACATAGTGAGACAACAGCCATAACGAGAGTTTATACATGATCCTACAACAGAAATATTTTCCTGTCGGGGATTGCAGAAGAGAAATATTTAGGATTGTAACACAGCACATAGAAAGAAAATAGTGCTAACAGTAAAACCTGGAATGGCCATTGTTATATATTCTCTTACAGGCATTGTTTCTAGTCAGGTGTATTATTACTCATGATGAATCCTAAAACCATTGCACAGATGAGCTATATTGTCAGAAATTAATATCAATTTGAGAAAGATTAGAAAAAAATGGTCATAATTGAAGCAGCAGAGGCCGACGTATCCTGACTGTTAGTTCCTAGTAAAAACAGTGGATCTCACAATAAACAACCATAATGCAACTCAATGGCATATTTCATTTTAACTTCCCTCTCTGGTAAATGCTCACACCTTTCATACTCCACATACTGGCAGTTCACGAGACAATAACTCTGACATCATCCGGGCTATTTTCTCAGACTTCAGGAGGCTTCAGAGCAACAGAGGACGTTACACAGCTGTTTGCACAGGCTGCAGTGGTATCACTCCTCTAGACAAGTTAACCAATCAAGGGAGTGTCCCTGACCCTGAACTTTCTGGTTTTGGGTCTTCTTTATATCCACAAGCAAGGACTTACCAATGCAGTTTATAACAGTCCCTGCAACTTTATTGCTAAGTGCAATGAATGAGCGAGCAAACAAATTTCTTAATGAGTTTGTTTAAAAGGGAATTATGCTTTTCCTTATTTTCTGTCATATACAATGTTACAGTGTTGGATGTTCATATTTAACATGGCCAGAGTTTCAAATAACGAGGCAAACATATGTTAAAATAATTTCTGTCAGCAAAAACCTCAGGCTTCAGGCCACTGTGAATACTCCTTTTCTACTTTCCCAACAAGCTGATGTCAGCTCTTGACAGATTTCTTGATATGATAATCTGCTCCAGGCATGCTACTGAAAGTGTTAATGTTATGTAGCTTAAACTGCTACATGTAGCTACATGCTAATGTCAGGGAAACCTGTAATCTTGGTTGCCTTGTTAATTTCTCCCTTATTTTGAATCATAATACCTGCCACAACATTTTGGTTTAGAAGCTTTTATTGGTGATTTTCCACAGCAGACAGTGCCGTTCCACTCCGTAACAGACTGCAATGATAGCGCAGAGACACAGAAAGCACAAATGTGGAAGACCTGGACAAGTTGACCAATCAGAGCATACTCAGTTTAAAGAGACAGGTGCTAAAATGGAGTGTTTCAGGCAAAGGGTGAATACAGGTGTTCCAGAATCAGCACAGACACTGTGAGGAAAAAAAAATGCTTTTTGAACATTAAAGCATGTAAACAAGTAGAACCCGAACCACAAGTGTGAACCTGTAAATGAGCATAATGGGTCCCCTTTAATCACAGCGGCATTAATGGAAAGGAATGGATGCCTGAAGTGTAACTTAAACTCTGTGGTGCAGTTTGGAAAGTTGGTCAAACATCAGGAATGTAGAGCATAAGCCACTTGTGTGGAATGAAAACGTACAGAAGCACTGCTTTTATCCTTTAAATCAATTAGTTCCTACTGCAATAACAGCTACAGACTGATCATGTTCAAACCCCAGCGAGCAGTTACTCGACAGTCTTTACTTAGTCTCACCGAAGAGGTGCTGTTTTACAGCTGGTCCTGACCTCTGACCTTGTGGACGGGTGCAACCTTAATACCACAATTACACATGAAGCACGTATTTCAAAGGAAGTAATTCCATGGATGTAACCATACTCACACCGGTCATTTTTCCTGCCTCAGTCAGCCCTATCATCTAAGAAACGCTGTGTTTCCAGTCAGAGCTCTGAGCCCCACCATCAACCACTCTATTAAAGTCATCCAGCACAATCATCTCTCAGTCTGTTGTGATACATTATTAATAAATGACAGACCCTGGCTCATGCCGGAGAAAGAATGGAGACACACGTCTGCTTTGAGACACAGTTGTACTCTCGCATACAAGCACAGCACGATACAAACAGGAATAAAATACTCCAGCCATAAACACAAAACCATAAACTGTTTTGAAATCACCAGCTTTATCACCTAGTCGGCCCTCGCTGCCATGCAATGGATAAACCACAACTTCCTACAAAAGGTCATAAAACCAATGCGGATTTTAATTGACGTCCCTGACTACCGCTAAAACATGGCCATTATCCCGGGTGAAACTGACTGCAGGTCGGCCTGGCAGTGAGCCTTTAATGACGGCCATATAACTGCAGGATGGGGATTATTCTTTATGTTTAATCATGGCAGAGAAGACGAGTGTTTCTGGGATGACATCTCTCACCGGGACGCTTACAGACCATCGGACATAGACTGTAGCCGTGAGGCTAAAGGATGGTGGAGCGCAGAGAGTTTTTAAGTGGTAATAGCCAACAATGACACAGATACATTACATTCTCACAGGAGCCCACAGAACTAAAAAACATCCAACTTAAACAGTTAAAATTCATACTTAAATCCACCTTGAAACAGATGTGAATAAATACATAGATTGCGATTTGTCTCTAAATAATTATGAAAATTGGTTGATTTTTAGATTGCTTTAAAGTATTGACATCTAATATCTGTTACTTTCACCTGGTGAAAACATTTAAAACTTAATTTAATGAAATTAATGTAAAGCTGGGTATTTACTGTGCAGTTCCAGACTGGGGAAAAATAATCAGGAGAAGGCAAGGGAGAGGAAAAGCAGAGCTTATACAACGCTTGGTCCAATCAGTAAACCAATCTAATAAGGCTGACTAGGTTAAAATGCCTTTGGTTATTAACTTCCCTGGTAATTTCTTCTGGCACAAACAAACCTCACCAATCAGTGGAAACTGAAAGACACTTATGTGACTCCCTTGAATATGCCTGCTTTTCTTTGAAAACAGGCCAGGCTCTAAGACCTTTGGCTCCATGATGATCCTTGATGACATCATGGGCCCATTACAGCGGACCAATGAGGCCATGCTCTGCCATTACTCTGCTGCAAGGGGCTAAGAGCATTTTTACAGGCATGCTGATGGCATTAGAAATGTCTGGTAGCCCCCACGGGGTTTTATTAGGTCCCACAGTGAGCTCAAACAGGTCCGGCTCAGATGACCTAATGAAGCACTTGTCCTATTTAGCTGGAGGGGACCCACAGCCAAGTCTGGGCCCTAGCACAGCCTGCACTGGGGATAGAAACACACAGAGAAGCCCCTGGGCTTCCCTGGTATGTTCTGGTTTAATTCCATCTGTCCTACCTGTGTGGGATAATGGAGTAATAGTAAGGAAATAAGCCCCATGTTCACTGCATGACCACAGGTGATACACTCTGCTGACATGCAAGTTAGAAACGGTTTTGGCTTTCCAACAACATGAAGCCAGACATGTGACCTGAACGCTTTATGCACCTCTTCCCCCCAGCAGCACAGAAGATCTATACAGTCACCACAGTTTCAAGGTGAGCACCCAAGATTAGTGCCAATTCTGTTCCTGATATGACGTTAAATAATGGCCAGAAAAGTGTTTTTGCAGAACATTATGATGTCACACTGAAGGTGACCTTTGGCCTTTTGGATATAAAATGTCATCATTTTTTCCTGTTAGACATTTGTGTAAAATTTCCTCATAATTACCATAGAGATTATTGAATAATGGACAAAAACATGTTTTGTTAGTTCAAAGTGACCTTGACCTTTGACCACCAAATTCTAATCAGTTCATTCTTAAATCAAAGTTAGCGTTTGTGCCAAATTTGAGGAAACTCCCACAAGGCCGTCTTGAGATATTGTGTTCATGAGAATGAGATGGACATGGGTTTACAAGGACCTTGACCTTTGACCACCAAGTTCTAATCAGTTCATTCTTGAATCAACGTTAACTTTTGTGCCAAATTAGAGGATACACCCACAAGACCTTTTTGAAATATTGTGTACATGAGAATGAGATAGACACGAGGTTACAAGGACCTTGACCTTTGACCACCAAGTTCTACTCAGTTCATTCTTAAATCGAACGTTTGTGTCAAATCTGAAGAAATTCCCTCTAGGATATCGGGTTCACAAGAATGAGACAGACAAGGTCACAGTGACCTTGGCCTTCGACCTATGACAACCACAATGTAATGAGTTCATTACTGAGTCCAAGTGGACATTTTTGCCAAATCTAAAGAAGTTCCCTTAAGGCGGTCTTGGAATATTGTGGTTACGAGAATGGGATGGACAGACAGACACCCAAAAACATAATGCCTCTGGCCACAGCTATCACGGCGCGGAGGCATAAAAACATAAATCATTAGTTTTATTTTAAATGATATATCAAACTATTTTCACTGCAAAGAGAACTCCCGCTTCTGATTTTATACTTTCTCCCAACATTGTCATTTTATAAACTTCCATTTTATGTGACAATGCTTCTTCATAACATTCTGCTGCTGTCAAATCCGTCACCACAATACCCGAGGATTATCCATCCAAACAGCAGCGTTATCGACTTGTTAAATTAGAATGCGAGCCCATTACACCACAAACAATTACTTCTCTAGAATTGATGTGAAAGGCCTACATTTTTACAGACGTGATAATGACAAATTTCGTCCAAAACTTTCAAAAGACTTAACAGAATTCTGACACAAACAGCAGAAAAAAGGTGGTGGAGAGCACTATTTCAATACCTCCTCGTGAGTCGATCTCAAATATTGGAAGGAGGCTTAAGACAGATGGAATGTGTCGCTGGATGGTCTTGCGGATTTGGGACGTATTCACCCATTCAGCTCCCTGTAATTACAAAGGCTCTCACTGAGATCCGATTTGCCGCTGGGAGCTTGTTCAAGGCACGGGGATTGGAACGACAATGGCGTAGTCTGACAAAGGAATATGGATACTGCTCTTAAAATAGAGAGAACTAATGCTGTTCTGTGTTGAGTGCACAGGCTCGCTGGCTCAGATGTGGGCAAGGTAAATTTAATTACGTGCCCTGTACACACTGGCTGGCTTTCGATTAGAACGGACTAACTTCTTGATACAGTTGTTACCCCAGCGACCACTTAGAAAATAGTGTTCAGGACACAATCTGTGTGATGCAGGAGCTACTGGTCAGCACTAAACTTTAAGGCCTAAATCTCTACAGTCAATACTATTTAGTGGCCTCGTACATTTATAATGTTATGGGTTTTAAGCCTTTCTAACAGCTTATATGTGTGGAGTTCTGCTATTACTGCAACTTTAAAGTTTTTTAAGAATATGCAGGTCAATATCTGAACCACTGATTGAACATTATCACTGCAAATTGCCGATATGCTGTGCCAATATTCAGAATTGTTATTCTTAAATGGTAGTTAAGCAGCGTGGCCATTTAATACCAAATAAATCACAAGTTATTGGCATTTTGTCAAGAATTTGTGACACATTCCTTGTCAGGTAAATTACAAACTAATCTGTTGGCTGATTTATGTGTTGTGCCCTCTATGGATGGCACCATTACTGCAGTGCCTGTCTTAAAGCATTTACAGTGACAATAAAAGTACTGATGTTTGGACTGATGAGCGTCAGCAGTCGTCCCCTTTCGACAGATAATGGAAGGCTGCAAATGTGGTCAGTGCGCAGCATCAAACCAATGTGACGTTGGTTTTAAAAATGGCATCAATGTACTGCTTTGTCCAATTTTTAATGTATGTGATGCGAAGTAGGTTAAAACCAGTAGGCAGTGTGAGCCTATGATTTTACATTAACAAGCTTGCAGCTGATGATTTATTGCATTGTAAAGCGATGATGTGCATCACCACAGTATTAGCCAGGAAGAGATGGGAGGGCTGGCAGGCTGCTGCTGTTTGGAGTTCCCTGGTTAGTGCTTTGTTGGGGACGAAGGCGAGGAGATAAAATATTGAGATGAAATTGACTCCACTCCAACATTTGATTGGATTGGATATTTTTTTAGTCAGGGAGTAACCTCCATCATCTTGCCATCAGACAACACTGACTGGCAGATCTTTAATTTTTAATGAATGCCAATATTGACTTGAAACAATGCCAGCATGGTTGATGTAATCCTTTCCACCTTTCTTTGTGTATGCACTGTACTCAAACTTATTTTCCTACCTTAATATTCTGTTTATTCAGCCAGCACCGCTGAGCCTTATTCGCTCCATAGTTGCATTTCAGTTATTCTTCTGCCCACTTTCTGCTCTCCTGACTACCACAAGTTACATTTACAGTGAGAGGGGAAGCCCTAAACACTCCCTGATGCCTCCACCAGCATTTACTTTGCAGTGAACAATCACTTCCCGGGCCTCACCTCCCTGGCTGACAAACATGAGTGCACAGACGGATAAATGCAGCAGTTAGCGTCCCTGACAAACACTCTGAGGCCACATTCGTGTGTGTGTGTGTGTGTGTGTGTGTTTACATTTGCCGTGACTGAAGATGAAAGCGACGTGAGGAGGATGAGAAGGCATGAGAGTCATCTGCTTGCTGCCATGGTTCACAGTGCAAACCCACACTCCGCAGTCACCTGCCTCTCAATCACATTCCTCACCTGATCTATTTCTGGCATGTTGTGTGAGAGTGGCGGACAGCCTGGATGAAAGCAGTGATGCTATGTAAGCGAAGAGAACCCCTGATTAGTTTATGAAATTGGGTTATCTATCATGTGAAAACCAGAGCTTTTCACAAAGAAACCACATATTCACATAACAGCGTGTGTTATTCAATCAAAATGGATTTCCCAGTGATTGAATTCAGAGAAAAGTGCATCCCACACTTCCTAACAGCATGTTCTCCATGTGCTTTCTCCCAATTAGTCGCTGTGACATTTTCAAAACAAATCATCACATTCACTCTAAATTGTATACAAAAACTTGCGGGGCCTAGCAAATGCTTGTCTATTTTGTTAATCTCTCCTCAGCGTGGCACAGTCGGTTACGGTGTCAGGCATCGGCAGCCTTCAGGAGAGATGAGGGGGATTAACTGTCTATTTGCAGCTGCTGATTGCCGGGAATGAGATGCCCTCCGGTGCCGATCAACAAACGAGGCTTCGGCAGCCCTCGGCCATATTCAAACCTCCCCCCTTCTCCACTCTCTGTGTTGTCTGCCGGGGCACGCCTGCCCTAAATGGCACGCTCCCCTTTCCTTTCATCTTCTTGTGAAAATTCATTAGGTACTGTACGCATGTCTTCCAGGCATCCCATTTGAGGGATGTTGATAAATACATACTGTACGTGCAATCTTAATCAGCCTGATCAGCTTGATGTTTGAATGTTGAAGCTGAGGTGGGTCTATATCTCCCTCTCACTCCCCTCTCTCTTTCTCGATCTGCTTTCAGGCTGTTTGCTTTCTTAAATGAACGTAATGGTACAAACGGAGGATAAATTGCCTTCTGCGTGCTCCATCTCATCACATCCATCCCACAGGGCCCTCTCCGAAGCGGGAGGGTGAAAAAAATGAAAGCGGACCAGAAAAATAATTCACTTGCTTTGCCTGGGAGATACACGTTGCTATCTGTGTAGCGATAAGGCTGATGTGCATTTGGTGCATTAGGCCTCTCTTGCACTATCGCCACAGCACAGAACAAGCTGGGAGGAAAGGGCAAAAGTCAGTGTGAGAATGTGTCTGTATATTGGACTTGCACCCTCATTTTGTAACCTATCTGCAGGGTTTACATGGGGCTTTCCCAAAGCCGTATGGGGACTGAAGCATCATGTGCACAGGTTTACCAGGTGCAGAGGATGTCCTGCAGTCGCTGTAACACCACCTGACCTGAGGATTCTCATTCATTACATCGGCAGCTCTCTCAGCAGGGTCTAACATTTAAGAAATCCCATCACCTCTGTGTCCTTTTTTAAAGAATTCTCAATTAGAGCGGGAGAAAACACTGCTCCACACATTCACTGTGACACTAATTTCACACCCACACAAGGACACTCAGAGGGAGTAATGGAAAACGCTGGTGGATGTCAGAGACAAACAAAAGGCAGCGCCAAAACATGCTGCCACGGCCCCGGGAATAAAATGTCAGGCAGTCAGCCTCAGCTCTAAGTCGTGTTTAGCTTGGCAGCATACAGGAGGTGAAGGAACTGGATACACCAGACGAAAACACTCTGGAATAACAGAGATACCAATGAGTAAAAGTAATTAGTTACCGCTAATGCATGAGTCACATTAAAGCAAACTGTTCCTTGATGCTAGACATATCAATTTTACTCCCCGGAGAACTACAAGAAAACGCTATTAGAGACTTACGAGCTGTTATTAAAGTCTTAACGCAGATGCAGGGGTCGTAAAAGATTCATTTGTTTACCAATGAATTATTGAGAGGTAGGATTTAATCAAAGCTACAGATGTTGCAGTCAGAAAGTGTTGTTAATCTCACTTTGATTGCATCTAAATGAAAATATAGACTATAAAATTCACAGAGACTGATTGTTGATTGCGGAGTTAATTACAGACGCCAAATAAGAGACAGCAAACAATAAGAAAGAAAAAAAAGCGATTACTCCAGATTGGCTCAGTGATCATCTGATTGAGGTTTGTTAAGAACTTACTCTCCATCTGCATTACTTTAATTGAGTCATCTAAGGGTCTATTCAAACATTACAGCATGGAATAAAACCAAGTGATTATGTGTCCCCGTTGGAATGGTATTGTAATGTTTTGTCATTCAAACATGTGATTGGGTCGATAAGGAACAAGCCAAAATGAGTTGTTCTTAGTGATGATGATCTAAACAATAGTGAGACTAAAAGCTCTATCAGCCTGTGGCTCTCAACAGCAGGACGGGAGGTTTCAAGCAGCAGTGGACAGCTGTATAAGATCCTGCTTCTGAGGTAAAGGACGCGTCTCACCGCAGATTTCCCACCTCGGGAGTCGATGTCTTCGAGCCTTGAGCAAGGGGGGAGAAATTCTCACAAACTTTCTCCAGAGATGAAAAGCCTGACCTTTTATCAGCTGCGGAAAATGCATTAGCTACCTCATAATCCAATTTCAAGACCATGCAAAGTGGAGGTTCTGACTGAATTTCAGTGTGGAGAGAGCAAGAGGAAAAACACCACAGTGAGTGTTTCTTGAGGTGAGGGCTCTTTGGGTTCTTTTTCTCTCTCTGCTGCTTGCCTGCCAGCCTCTCTGGAGCTGCTGAGTTGCAGAGGACTTCAAGGGCTTTGCACCGCTGAGCTCCGTGAGCTCCATATCTTATTCCCCCTCTACACCCACCCCCCCACACCTCTTCCTCTCTGTGTCTCTCTGACTCTTCCTCGCCCATGCTCTGAGGAGCTTTAGAAACTCGACTGGGTAATGGGAGCAGCAGTCAATCAAATTGCAGTTTCAAAGGTGATGCTTTGTTTCACGCTCGCTTCCCACAAATCCCATCGAGCCTGGCACCTGTCAGGTTGTCGTTCTGAAACGCAGCATCCAACGCCAGTCACCCAAACCCCGTGGTCCCTCGGCAGATGGAGGGGTTGACTTGTTGGCTGCCTGTCGAGAAATGAGGTCATTCTATTTTGCTGGGTCTAACTTTTTATTTTTATTTTTTTATAAGGTGAAACAAAACAACAGAAAAAGAAAACACTGTTCAGGGGTTTACGTCTAGAATTCATGCTACATGTTTTAGGGTGAAAAAGGATATGTGCGTTTGCTTTATATAAGGTTATAACAAAACTGAACAAGAATAAATCCTGGATTTCTATTGGTGCCCTTCAGTTTTACTGAGTCTGACAGCACTGTCAAAACACCACTGGTGCTGCCAGGTCTAATAACGTGGAGGTTGGTAATAAATTGTCAAATGAGCTCTTGTTGTACCATGATCCCGTGGAGGAACAGTAAAACCCGATACGGCAGAATGGGCAGGATCTCTGGACGCCCACAGCAACCAGAGGTCCTTGTATCTCAGAGGGTTTATAGGCTCAGGTCTGACTCATTCCAGCTTTACAGTCACAGTGACCTTCCCATTAGGGCTCCATTACCAAAGGTCTATCAGAGAGAGAGGCGTAGACCCGGGCTATTTATCCAGCTGCAGCCTCTTCTTATTAACTGTAGTGGATAAACAAGAGTGCAGCTTTGAAAGCCTTGGCCAGTCATGAGTGAATGCCTTTATTATGGCATAAAATGCATGCACATGTGTATAAACACTTGATGCATGAAAAGAGTCTAAGATACAAAACTACAATGTACAGTAAATGGCAATTGCAGGCATGTGGACCCCACCTCCTCAAAAAAGGAGCACCAACCCACATCAACCAAAGGGCCCCTAAATGTCTCTAATTAGTTGCCTGGATCTAAAATACCTTCTTCTATTTGACTAAAATGTTGTGTTGTAATGACAGCACAGAGGGATGTACAGTAAACAAAGCGATGAGAACTTAGACTCCAGGGTACACCAGGATTGTTTGATGTCTTTCCAGCTATGCGAGTGTTTGAATAGGTAGCTTTTAGATGGAAGATACTGATTAGTTCGAGTGGAGTCATCCTCCAACACACTCACTGCCTTTTTCCAGCATTCGGTGTGTTTTTCCCAGCGTAGACTGAAAAATAAGGGAAGGCTGTCAGCTAATTTCAACTCAATTTACTTCCATTTACTTGGTCCTTGGAACCAATTTCACAAGGTAAGATTTGTGCAGTTGTGCAATGCTTCTAGAGGTCATATGATTATCAGGAGATGGCTTACACCATGGTTATATCCCCATATAATAGTGTTTGTTATGCTGTAGAAGTGGATGCTAGTCAACAACAGAGTGATGGGTTTACTTACTTTTTATGTATGTTTGTATTTTCATGTGCGTTTTTGCAAAAAATAAAACAAAAACAAACAAATCAACAAATGTATCTTTCCTGTCGGAGGTGTCCGGAGGGGTCGTGGGCTATTATTGAAACACTAGTCAATGAAGCCTTTACCCTCTCTAACTCCCATCCTCCCCCAACATAGCTCCAACTCGAACCCATAATCGCAAGTATGTGCAACGACAATCGACCAGTGAAACTCCACCTCTCTCTTCCCTCATCAAAATAAGGGAGTAGGAAGAGGTAGAGTGTATGGCCAGCCCAGCGCGGGAGAGTTAAGTCTCCCCAAACGTCTTGGATCTGTCTTCCCTATGCTCCTTCCTACTTTTCTATCTACCTTTGCTCTTTCCAACTACCCATCTAACCCTTTGGCTCCCACTCGGACCCCCAGATGGCACCATAACTCCCACTCATAGTCCCAAGTATGTGCATCAGGGATTGTAACACCTAGTCCCAAACTGAACCGTATGGTATCGAATGCCATCTCAAATTTCTTTTGGAACCACTGTGTTTGGTGTAAATCATATATTGCTTAATATTGCCACCTGTTTCAATAGGGTGAGAAATCAAAATAGATCATGTTAAAGGCAGTAGGCAGTGTGATTTTTTTATTACTTGGTTAATGTTTCCATGCTGTGTCTAAGTTTATTCAGGTGTGTAACAACTTCCTGGCCTGCTGACAGATGTCTGACCATCGGACATAACTCTACTGAAAAATAACTCTACCAACACTTCTGGTATAACTGGTACGTAACATGTACCTAAACCCTAGATCTGTTAAGCGTTTCCACCACAGACAGCGCTCTAGGTGAGAGGTGGGGTTATTATCGAATAATAATAGCTGTGTCACTGCGTGTCAAAACAAGCTACAATTATAAAACATTTTAAATCTATGCCTGTGAAAACGTGGATGATTCACACAGCACAGAAGGTCTATACAATCAGCACAGCTTCAAGGTTGACACCCAAGATTAGTGTCACCAATTCAATATCTGACCCCCTTCTGTTCCTGAGATATGACGTTGAATAATGGCCAGAAAAGTGTTTTATGCCAAACTTTATGATGTCACAGTACAGTTGACCTTTGACCTTTTGGATGTAAAATGTCATTACTTCATTATTTTATCATTATTTTATCCAGACATTTGTGTGAAGTGTTGTCATTATTATTGCCAAAAAACATGTTTTGTGAGTTGGCACAGACCTTGGTCTTTGACCACGAAGTTCTCATCAGTTTATTCTCCAGTCCAAGTGGATGTTTGTGTAAAATTTAAAGAAATGCCCTTAAGGTGTACTTGAGATATTGTGTTCACAGGAATGAGACAGATGCAAGGTCACACTGACCTTGACCTTTGACTACCGAAATCCAGTTTATTGTTAAGTCCATGTGGACATTTGTGCCAAATTTGATGAAAGTCCGTTGAGGCATTCTTGAGATATCGTGTTCACAAGGATGGGATGTATGGACGTATGTTCAGGCGGACGGACAACTTGAAAACACAATGCCTCCAGCCACAGTAATGCCAGCATGGAGGCATATAAGAAGAGGCTGGATTGACGGGATATTAAAACAATAGCGGGTTTGTGCAATAAGTCTTCGTAGAGCAAGAATGAAGTCTCTCTCGTGACCAATCAACAGACTGCAGTGTGTCTAGCTCCACCTTTTAGTAGTGGATCAGAGTGCTAGGTATGTCAACAAAGGTGTGATGAAAAATAGGACAGAATAGAATGGTTCTATTACCATCCACGTCTTTTGACAATGGACAGTCTAAAATGTTGCTGTTCTAATGTGAAACAAACTGAACTGAAGCGGACTGCATGTTGGAAATGAGGCTAAGTACCCCTTGGAGATAGGATCCTTAATCTGCCCCTTTGATCTGAGCGTGTTTCTCCAGGGCCACCTCAGTAGGCCGTAACAGTATCCAGGTCAGGGTTAAACACAACTCATTCTTCCCTTTCATACTGAAGACTGACTGACAGCCAGGAATGAGCAGCCTTCCCTAAACAAACCTCATCTACTTCCTGTTTCCTGACCTTCAACAGGAAGTTCTGCAGCTCCAAAACATTGGGTTAAGCAGCTGTGGCAGGATTAGAAAGAGAAGAAATTGTAAGTCATACTGGATCTCTACACGGCGAAACAAAAGTTCTCTATCCAATTTTGCTGTCTTGATACATGGGACAGTCAGACATAATTGCAAATTCTGTTGTGTTGGCGCTTTATATTTGACAATGAAAGTTCCATTAAGTTTAATTTAGAAATGCAAATTACTGTTTATGTTTGTTATGATAGGCAAGTGACAGGAGTCTTGAATCAGAATGTGTTTCAAGCTCCTTTTTGCAAATCGCAAATAGAAAGCCTCTGAGCTAAATAAGAACCAGTGCATATTATTATATCTCAAAGGCAGCAAGACAAATATTACAGGCATACAGCCGGGCTGGCATACACAAGATATGCAAAGCAGCGAGAGGTGCAAAACAAAAATGCAGTGTTGAACATGCGGCGCATATTTCAAATATAATCACAACACTTGCAACAGCTAATCCTGTCCCTGTGAATAAAACTCCATACTGCGCTATCAATACTTAAAGCTCAGACCCCAAACTAAATATAAGCTTGTGTTTATAATTAACATGCAACACTAAGCCTTCTGTGCTGAAATAAACCTGTGGAGGTGAGAATTCACTATTTCCAAGAAACTGCTAAAACAAGAGAGCAGGAGGGAGAAGATAAGTTCTTTTTTATGTTTGTTTTTTGACACCGATGAATTTCAGACACGACCTAATAGATAGTAACACGTCTTCTCTCTAACAAGAGAGCTCCAGAGATACAACATGGAACAGCCTCCAGATGCTCAGAGGGAATTTCGCTAAATACGAATAAACTCAACTAAAACTATTTGAAAAAAAAAGTGTTTTTAAAAGTCATATCTAGGTAATAAAGCATCTGTTCACAATCAGACCCCTCGTGCAGAAGGTACTTTGCTTGGCTTTTTTCTCGTTATTTCTCTGTGAGAGCTACTAAGCAGATTGCTATTAATATTCCCTCTGGCAATGAAGGCGAAAAAGAGACTCACAGGGTTGTCTTATGTTAAGGCTTTTATTCTGTATCCCTGCACAGAGCTTATTGATATTCCCACTGAGAATCAATAGCATCATGTCTATCACTGACCAACATCTTAGACTCGTGTGATCTCCACACACAGGCTCACTGAGCACCAGTCAAGCATTGTCTCGTCTTCTTTTCTCAACTAGCTTTCACGCTTATCACTAAATTCTGCATGGGAAGTGAGATAGTTTAAAGTAGATAGTTGTTATGACACAACAAGGCTATCCTCAGGAAACACGTGGAGGTAACCTTCACTTTAGACACACGGATCAGTGGCCTTCACTGAGCCCCGGATGTATTGGCACATGGATTTAGCTGGCTATCAGAAGGGCCAGATAACCTTGTCATATCTACCCTGACTGTCATGGGGGGTGTTACAGGATGGAGATTCTACCTCCGTAAATCCTCTTAATAAACACTCACACAGAGGCACTCTGTCGAGTTCACACACAGTATCACATGCACCCCACCTAACCGCACCGGAGCCCCAGCACTGAAAGGTCACAAGCCCCCAAGTGACAGCTGTCAATCACAGGAGGTGGGTATTATCCGATCCATTAATAACACACCCTGAAAGGTTGTGGGAGACCATGGGGATAGAAATCTCTTGACTCGTCACCACTGGATGTGACCTGCTGGAAACCTGTAGCCCTCATTACACCTCCGACTCAGCAAAGGAACAAACATATAAAAGCTAAAGGTATACGTACAAAAGTAAACAGTATTCGCGAGTACTCACAGCAAACTGAATAACTGTGAGTTGTGGACAAGACATTAAAAGACATCATCTTGGGCTTTGGGACATCAAGATTGACACTGTCCAATCGTTCAGTTGTTTGGTCCATAGACCAATTTTGGGTGGACGTCATAGTTACCTCACAGCAGTTCGAATGTGTACGGGTGGCAGAAAAACAGCAGACATCGGAGAGAAGCAGCTGACATACCCAGAATTAAAATGTCCTCTTGTGCCGTTGGATGTCAGAACAGGAATACAGAATAAGATAACCTTCATTGTCATAGAAAACCGCCACAGAGGACGCCTTAGTGGAAAATACAGTTTTGTCTCCAGTTAATTATGATCTCGATATTCAGCTAGAATTGCTGCTGGATACCCTGTAGAGGAGTGTGTTTGGTTTACATGAACTGAATTACTGATGTGGTAAAAGATAATTCATCATCATAAGCATGGATTTGTCTTATTGTCCTTGGTTAAAACTTGTGGAGACGTCCCCATATAATTTAATTAAATGTGGAAGTAACATCAGACAACTTTTTAGCTAGCTAGCTAACGCTGTGTGCTCATTAACTCCTTGATCATAACAGAATATACAAACTCCTTACGAAAGGATGCCACAAGAAAACATGTTCTTTGTTTAGATTAATTGACGGACGATGGATCATGATTTGTCTCAAGCTGTCAGTGATCAGCCGTAGGTAGCATGCTAGCTAAGTTAACAACAATGTTAGCGAGCCTTTGATTGTCCTTGCTTGGATGCAGATGAACCGATCTAAACACACATTATAGGCTTTAAGTTAACATACAGAAAGAATGTGTTTTCTTGCGGTGGCCTTTCTAAAGTGAGCTGTGTTATGATCTAGGTGTTAATAAGCAGACAGCGTTAGCTAGCTAGCTAGCTAGCTACGTAGTGTGCTAGCATGTTGATAAGTTGTACTGCCACATTAAATTATATTACACGGGGACGTCTCCACAATTATAGGACAATATGCCAAATCCACGCTTGAAAAATGTGAGTTTTTACAATTCTTATGATGATTTATCTTCCGTCATGTAAATAATTAAGAAATTCAAATAAGCCGAACACACACTCGTCTACTGAGCATTGAGCAGCAGTGATTAGCCTAAATAACAAGATTCAAATTAACTGGAGACAACTTTTTTGCCACTACACGTAGATCATAAACTCGTGGATATAGAGCAAGTCATTGCAATCGGTTGAGAAATATGAACTTTTACGTTTCACCCTAATACCACTATTGTCCCTTTCTGTCACCAGCTCCGCCCCAAATACATCATCACTGTTTACAAACACAAAAAAGAGTCTATAAAATGCTCAGAAAATGGAGCAAAATATCAATCATTGTTTCCAAAAGCCCAAGATGATGTCCACAACCCAAAGATATTCAATGAATTGTCATACAGGACAAAAGAAATCGCAAAATATTCACATTTTCCTCTATTTGTGTGTGTGTGTGTATGTATACTTGAAACAGGCCTTTGGGCATTAGGCTATCAACACAGTAATGTGAAACTAAAGCTCTGCATGGCGTTGTCGTCACATCAGATATTTGTGTTGACACGCAGGTTATGAGCGATACAACCCCCAGCGACAAACAAGCCGAAGTCACAATCAGTGTGACTCACTGAAAGAGGTGCGCGAGAGGCCGGGGAGGATTACCTGTGATCCAAGGATGATGAAAAAAAAAGGCTGCCTGATATTAAATTCTAGCACATGGAGAATTACTGATAGGCTCCTGTTGTTGTTTTACCTTGCCTGTGGATTGAGCCTGCTTGCACGGGGCAATGCCTTGTGGGATGAGGCAGTGATAAAAAAACAGTGTGAAATTCATTGTTTTTCTGTGCAGCATGTGTCACCCATGACAAGTGAAAGTAAATACAATCACAACACTGCTTATACATTATAGATGAGGTGTAAATGAACTGGATTGTTGCAAAGCATAAGCGCAAGGCACAAAGCTAGTTAGTGTCGTTTGAATGAACGAGAAAGGTAGGGAGTTACAAAGCACACTGCTGAGCTTTGAGTATTGTGGTTGTGTATGTTGAGCCACTTTGCAGCATCTGTGTATGGACTACTTTTCTGGTGACCCCTACCTGTCTGAAGCTGCAGGGCGTCCATTGCGCGGCTTGTTGACCTGGGCATACAGAGCCTCCAGGGGTGGACCGTTGTTCTGTAGGCTCAAGGGAGGATGAGGACTCTGGGGACTCTGGGGGAGATGGTAGTGGTGGTTGTAAGGGTCTGTGCTGCTGCTATCCACCGATGAGTCTAATGACCCGATTCCAGCATAGGTGTGCTCCTCATCTGAGCTGAAGGTGCCGCCGACAATGTCTTGGATCTCAGCATATTCCCTTTCCTTTGCCTGCCTCTCCCGAAGCTCCCGCATCTTGGCCTGTATTCTGTGAGAAACACATTGACAGGGGAAAGTTTGATATAAGTAGGTTTTTCTTTCCATTCGTGAATCATCTGGCAAACCAGACACTGTGCTCAGAAATGCCAAAATTCAATATAATTTCCTCACTGAGAAAAAAAGATTTTACACCCTCGAATTGTGACAGAAATATATTTAGAGAGTCATAAATGACTAAGTTTCACGTTATCAGCCTGAGAAATGGTATCGTTCTTAAGCAGGAGAAGTGGTTTTGGATGGTTTAAAATGTCTGTTAAATATTGCCAATGCCTTTTCTTTGACTTTGTGTGGAAACTATGTATTCGGCCAACTTTGCCAGTGCAAAAGAACCATATAAAATTGCCCAATTTGCCCAATATTAATCGCTTCTTAAAAGATTCTTTCTATGTTTTCCAAGGACTCAGTCTGTTTATTTTAACACTCAGGAAGTCTATATATTATATTTGTTCCAGCTCTGCTGATGGAAACACATTCAGTTCTCATGTTGTTTTTACAAGACTGTAAAAGTTTTCATAAACTTCGCCTGGGAGATATGCTAGTTTATGATTTGCATGCACTTTCTGTGAAGACTAAATGAACCTCATAGGAGAAAAAGGGAGATACTTGGTGGTATCTGAGGTACTGAACAGCAAGTGTGTACAAAATATACAGTAAGGAGGCAACTCAGGGTAATGAGACAGGGTTTAAAAAAATGTAAAAAGACCAAATGTAATATTCCACCTGCGATTCAGAGAGGCTTACAGCAGCATTCCAACTTTTAAGTTTAATCTCAGATATTGATCAGCTCAGACCCAAGGAGGAGGCCTCTGCCCTTCAAACTTCTAAAGTGACTTTCTTCTCTTAAGTAACAGGGAATGAGGATGGAGACAAATGTCTTTCACTGTAGTAAAAGAAGCCAAGCAGTGTTATTCAAATGTGTGGCTTTCCATGAACCATTAGAGGGCTGAGGCGAGTGCACTGATCTTATCCCTCAGGCCCTCTAACAAGAGGAGGTGGGAGGGAGACAGTCAGACATCCTCTTCCCACTTCCAGCCCATTCCTCTCCCAACATGCCGTTCCTCTCCCCGGGACCACTTCCACACAACAGAGCCTTTCACAGGGCCTTTCCTGTCTCGGAGAACGGTTCCATGTGAACGCCTGTCTGTCCGCAGCTAACAAGACTCAGTCATGGTGTTGCATGTGAGCTAGGAGAGCTGGCATTGTAGGAGCAGGGAGGTGGGCAGCGGGGAGTAGAGAGGAGAGGGGCTGAGGACAGGCAGAGGGGGGAGTTGACCTCCCACTGTGGTGACCCTGGCAGCAGCCACCAGACTGCTCACTGGTTCCAGATGTTGTATCCCTGCTGTAGGGTAACACACACATCCACACACATGCATACAAGCACGCTACCTCCCACTGGTGCTAGACTTCCCTATTACCTCAGGTCATAAGTGACCCCTGACCCCCCCGGCGCTGCTCCTCACAGATGATTGGCAGGTTTGGAACGGAGCTAGAATCCCCCCTAGCCTAACTCTCTCTCCCATGTCTGTGTATTTTAATAAAAGTAATCACATTTCAAACAATCACCATTTTTCAATGCCGAATTAACCCAATTCCCACATCCTACCCATAGACTGCCTTGTTTATTTTTAGCCGTCCAAAATCCCATTTTCTCAGCATTATCTGCGGAATGAGATTTTGATGGAGGCCTGATGCAATGTTGCATGATATGCAGTCATCTATAAAGCCTCTAAGCTGGTTTGGTGTATTTTTGCATTGTCGCGGACCAGGTACATTATGGAAATTATCAACTCACAGCACAATCGTGTGCACTCGCTGTCGCCTCACTTTAGCATGTGCTGTCAGGAAATAGAAAACAAGCCTCACAGGGAGAGAAACACTAATTCCCAGCAGCCCTTTCACCTGCCATCTGGCTAAAGTGATGTCAGATCTCTGCCAGGAAGGACCAGACAATGATGTTACCACAGGTTCACGGAAGTCCACTGGGATCTCAAAACCCTCTGGCGTTTTATGGACTAATCAGATTCATAAAAACGGCAATATTGACATTTGGGACGAGATAATGGCCTTGGCTAGACTGGCGACATGAAGCTAAAAGAGAGAGACTTCTCTTCCAGGCCTCCGGAGTCTGACATGGATAAAGCTAATAGGTGCATTTCAATAAAAGGATATTAACAAGCAAAAAACACCAAATGAGACACCATGTGAGTCATGCTGTTGCCATGAGTATCATAAAATCTGATCCATCTTGCCCTGTAACTTTGTTGCTTTTATACACTCATCAACTTTAAAATAAGCTTTTGATTCAATTCGTCACATCCGTCACATTTTTCAGTGGAAAGGTCACGGCTCTTCTGTTTGAACAAAGGACTCATCTGTCTGTGTGTATGTGGAGAAAACATCTGCAGTCCTAACCTGTCAGTCTGCGGAGAGAGGCCAATTCCAACTTGTTCTGGCTGTCAGGAAGAAAAACTAGACTATCATACAGTGTTAAGTTTCCATGCTTGGCCAGTTGGCAGTGGGTCTGATTGTGGCAAACTGAGATTTGAATGCTACGTTACCAAGTGCATATTTTCTGCTAGATGTCTTCTACTGACTGTCAAGAATGAAACTCTGAGGGATTAAGCAACTCTGTCACTCTTATGTATCTTATTAGTTAGGGAATGCCACCCAGACTCCATTGTTGGACATGCTAGTGGCATAAGGATGACAATGTTGGTCCAACTGTTGGATTGATTGCCGTGAAATTTGGTGCCCGCATTTATGGTCCCGGGAGGATGAATCCAATTGACAGTCCAATCCAACATGACTTTTTATCTAACCTCAACAGCAGGTCCGATTAGAATTTTAGAGGTGTCACTTATCTTGTGAAATATTTCAACATCTACTGAATGGATTACATATGGATTGCGGAGGGTAACTCTAAATAACTTTAATCATATATTGACTTTTCATGTAGTTTGAGGACAAAACTTTTGGGTGGATTGCAGTAAAACTGTGTATGTGATGACATGTAGCGACATCATGAGGTCATAACAGGGTGACCATATCTTCAAATCCTCAAAATGGGACCCGTGAGTGTACCGCATGTTCATGCATGCACACATGTAAGCACTTATGCACACACCATACACTTTTCAGCAGGAATGGGGACGATTATTTCAGTGCTTACCGCACCTTTCAACACCATGGATGTAATGAATGCAGCATTTTCATTGCCTGGTACATTAGGAAGGAAGGAGTCAGCTTCCTGGAGCCTCTTAGAGAAGACTGACTTCCTATTTGGCATGACAGCGAACCATTAGCATAGTGACAAGCTCTGTCAGAAAGAGCCTATTAGCCTATGAGCCACTGGCTAACACGCATACAGACAAATTAGTGTTGAATTCAAACATTTGATGTATTTTTATATTGAGTAAGCGGGACAGAACATGATAAATGTCACTGTAAGTGTTGAAAACACAAATTTTATTTTAATTGCAGTAAAATCTTTCACAGTTTGGTAGGAAATGTTAAAACAAGGACGTTTTAGTGTTTTATGGACATTTGCCGAGACGCAGGACATGTAGTTTATATCTGTGACTACTGGTCACCATAGGTCGTTTATGACTAAATATATGCAAAGCTAATGACATTCTAATCAGCCTCAGCTGTACGTTGAGTTGAGTGCTGATTAGCAAATGCTAGCATGCTAAAACACTAAACTAAGATGGTGACCAAGGCAACATTACACCGACTAGTCTGATGCAGTCTTGATGCCACTACACTGAACAACTACCGGCCTACTTCAAACTTACCGTTTTTAAGTAAAGTTATTGAAAAAGTTGCCTACCAGCAACTCAGCAACTTTCTGAAGCTGAACAATTGCTTTGATAACTTTCAGTCAGATTTTCGGCAGAGTTTCAGCACTGAAACTGCACACATTAAAGTAATGAATGACATTCGCCTGAACACCGACTCAGGCAAAGTCTCTGTTTTAGTGCTGTTGGATTTAAGTGCTGATTCTGACACAGTGGACCATTTTCTTATAAATATTAGAAAACTGTGTCAGACTCTCTAGAACTGTCCTTAAATTGTTAAAATCATATCTTCATGACAGGAAGTACTTTGTCTTGATGGGTAATTATAAGTCAGAGCAGATGGTTGTGACATGTGGGGTCCCACAGGGATCCATTTTGGAACCCCTCTTGTTTAACCTACATATACCATTAGACCAAATCATACAAAAAAATAACGTAGCCTACCATACCTATGGAGATGACATGCAAATATTCATATCACTTTCACCAGGTGATTATAGACAAGCCCCAACTCTGACCACTTTTAAGTCTAAGCTAAAAATGTTCCTTTTTTAATTTTATATACTGTATTAATCCCCCTGAGGAATTAAATTTTTTCACTCTTTTTTTCATTAACACACAAGTCCACACAAACAAGACCTATACATGCACAAAGTGGAGAGATGTCAGAGTGAAGGGGCTGCCTTGGTCAGGTGCTCCGAGCGGTTGGGGGTTTGGTGCCTTGCTCAAGGACACCTGCAGTGCCCAGGAGGTGAACTGCCCACCAGTCCACGCTCCAAATTTGGTCAGGGGGATTCAGCGACCCTCTGGTTCCCAATCCAAGTCCCTATGGACTGAGCTACTGCCATGGTAGTCATGTAAGGTGTACACAACCAGATACCAGATGTTACTGCACAATTCCAGGAGAGGGCATACCAGAGAACTCACACCATGTAAAACTTCCGGATTTGCAATTGCGACTTGTTCCCATTTATTTTTTCAGGGTTCAGGTACTGTACTAATCTGCTGTCAGCTATTGTCACAGGCATATTTGTCACTGTGCAGAGGCAATCATTTGCTTGTCTTCAAAATGTTCCATCTTTTGGTGTCACTACTGACGTACCTACTGACCCCTGACCCTGTCACACTGGCATATTGCCCCTGCATTGCCCCCACAGTCCACGTGTGTTTTACGTCTTGGTGATGCAAAGTGTTAATTTCATAAGGATGTGCCCAACGAATGCTCTAAATGGATGCAGGATATGAGAGGCAACCATCACGAAAAAATGTAGTTAAAAGCAAATAATTCTCTGTATCTTTAGTCTTGTTTTATCAACATGATGTCACAATGACAATTTGTAATAAAAGCATCAGTTATTAACATATTTTGAGTTTTTTTCCTACAACATCTACTCTTTAAAAAATCCCTATGCCCAACCATTCACCCCAGCATCCTCCCCAGGACTTATATGCAGAGGTTCAGAAAAACATAAAGCAAATTATATAAATGTATTTTGTAGGAAACAGGGTTGTAATTCAGGAGCCATTTTTCTGCTCTGCAAAATGCTCATTAGCCTAAACCTCACATGCACACCTGCTAACTGCGTTCTTCCTGGGCAACCTGCAACTGCCTCTCCACTTCCAACTCCCATCCTTCCCCCACTTTCTCCTGAGAGACCACCCCCGCGCTGTACCATATATACTCCATTAGCCAATTAATGGCCCAGCATGTTAACATTGAGGAAAGTGCTGCCCACACTAAACACATTATTACTGTACAGCCCCAATTACCAGCCCTTCTCCTCTCGTCTCCTCTTACCAGATACTACGTTTGAGAGGAGGGGACACTGTAGCTTTTAATGCAACCAGCCCGAGGATATTTTATTTCAAAAAGGCGACAATCGAGCTGTAGTGCCTTGCTGCAAGCCCAGCTGTGGATTTTCATTTTCATTTTAATTACGCTGATGACAGAAAAGAAGATAATTCCAACATTTCATCAGTAATTGCTCAGTTTCTTTTGTTCCTCTGTGTTGCCTGTGCTTTACTCTATATTCCTAGAAGCAGAATTGACCTCACATGTACCTTTAAATTAAATACAATGCCTACTTGCTTGTTCTTCATAACAGTGCAGTGGAAAGGCATTTCCTCCTGGCTAGAAGACAGTCTAGACGGTCTAATGCTCAGTTTTTCAGGGCAGTTAAAGTTCAACCCCTAATCCACTGAATGACCGTGTCTTCAGGAAAATTATCTGTCAGCCAGATGACATTATTCCCTCTTTAACATCCTGCCTTTCAACTTTTTTGGTTCTCCCTGTTGTTTTTCTCGTCATTCCTTGTCACTAAATTGAGGGTGAATACCCTAACATCAACTGAAACAGAATTTGAAATGTTATCGTTGCTAAAGCTTCATTTCAGTGCATGAATGTGAAAGCAGACGACTGTCACATCAAGTAATTATTTTAACACATCATGTTGATAGAATGAGAGGCTGGTGTGAACTGGTAGCAACATGTCAGCTCACCTCAAGTCGTTCATCACTACACTGAATAAATCTCGTTGTTTATCCAACAGGGCTGTTGTTTTTGGACCAACAAAGCCAGCAGACTCCTTCTCCATATGTTTGTCAATGTGTAATCTACCCAAGGGAGGCAGGGGGGAGACGGAGAAGAAGAGGAGAGGGGAGTGGGGGGGCTGTCTGTACTTTGAGACACTCATTTTGAAGTCAACACACTTAGAAGCTTTGAAAGCCTGCCTCTTCAATATGCATTGTTACCATGGTGGATGAAACAGAATGTATTTGCTCTCTTACTTTCTCATCCAGCAGCCTTGAATAGATTTTTCTTTTCAATACCCCCCTCACCAAAACATGTTCTATTGTTCTGAAGTGCAGATGGAGGGCAGAATGTATCTGAATCTAATCAAAGTGCAGTAAATGACTCTGCGTGCAGCTGTCTGTGCAGAATCGCAAACCTCTTTGCGCTGACACTTGGCCCATAACAGCATAATGCAATCACGGAGATAATTGTCCAAGTTTCGTGGTGTTAATTCACAGTGTTAACAATCGCATTAACTTGCTGTAGGTATCAATATAATTACAAATGTAATCACACTTCCCAATCAGCTAGTTGGAGCTTCCTTTGAACTCACTATGCAAATGAGACTCAAATAGGATACTGAAATAATGAGGTGGTTTGACAAAGTGGAATGATAACATTGGCACCACAATCACTGTGACGAAAAAACAGAAAGGGAACGATCTGCCTTATAGCGATTCAGTTTACCCTGAGCATGGTATAAGAGAAGACCCTATCTCTTGTTACAGGAATACTTCACCCACCAAAGGATAATTTGTGTATCAATTACTCATCTTGTTACGCTGAATTTGTGAAGAAAACGAAAATTTAGATGGATTTAACTCACAGGAGACGACTTTTAGCAACACCAAAACTACATCTGTTTACAAACTCTCACACAACTCGTGCCGTGTAATTAGAGTCTCATTTATACAGTTGTACACTCAGTACTTGCCAAACTAATTGACCATAGCGTTAGTTCAGGCAGGACTCGATGTCAAGCTCAGCTCACATCCCAGCTACATCAGCTGATGGAGCAGCTGATTGATGGAAGGGAGTCAGCTGATAGATCACGTGATCCCTTTCTATGCAACCAATTGGTGAATCTCATTCAGGGCGCCCTATTTAAACTGCTCTGGCCTGCCTACTGTTGCTGCTTCCTCTGCAAGCTGCTTTGCAACCTGCCTCCACCCCAGCTCCTCCTTTTCATGCTGTGTCTGACTTATCCATGTCATTTCTGTTTGTCTTTGATGCTGCTCTGTTCTGTTTTGGGGGGGGTCTTTGCTGCTGCTCTGTAGGCGCATAGAAGGGCAGGGAGGCCCCAGAACAGAGCCATACCGCCAAATATAATACTGCAAATGGAAATACATTTTTCTTTGACTAAAGTGGTCTTGCCTGACATGCATTTTCATTAAAACATTACGATTTAGAACACTTATGCATTAACATTCTCCTGCAAGGTCTGCCCTGTTTATGCGGAAAAATTATAAACATTAACATCTTCGCAAAAATGCATGTGTTTGGCAACTACTGAACATATGACTGGATACATGAGATTTGGCTTATACTGACTGAAACAGATGTTTTGATATAGTTTTACTGTTGTTAAATGTGGACCCCTACCATGACAAAGTTTTCTTCCCAAATGCAGCGTAACATGGGGTGAGTACTTGATATATGAGATCATTTGGGGGTGAAGTATTCTTTTAAATTCTCACGCCTAATCCAGGTTTGCTGTTTTTCAGAGTGAATTGTGCTGACTGACCCACTCCAGAATCAGTGGTCAGGTTTTTGTTTGTCCAGAGTCAGCAGGAAATCAAACAACAAACAAGAGGAAGCAGACCACTGTCGAGGATAAAAAAGCAGTGATGTGCTCTGCTGTGGTCTGGGGAGCGGGTACAAAGAGAGTGGCGGTGGAGTGCTGGCCGCTGATTAGAAGCCAACCGGAGCCGAGCAGATAAGAGAGAATGGACATCATAATCAGCTGCCATAGAGAAAGACAGAGAGAAGCGAGTTCAGTTCAGGCGGAAAATGAAGAAGGAACATTGTCAGGTTGTCTTTGTGTGCTTCCCTCTTTGGCCGGGAAAATAGAGTTTCAGGGCTAGCATGTGGTGAGATAAGTCAGAGACTGATAGAAGCTCCACCAACGCCACCCGCCCTGTGTTTCTTTCTTTCTCTCTCTTCTCCCCCATGGCCTTGCATGAATGAGGGCCATAGCAGGAACGGCTGCTCTCCAACCCACCCAAGGTCCAATCAGAGAGCTTGTTGTCTCCACAGTCCTCTCAACATGAGCCAATCAGATAGGGGTGTCTTGGGTGCTGTCCACAGGCATAGAGAGAAAAGAGTGATGGCTGCCGCAGCTGGGCTCAACAAAGATTTAGATCGGCCTAACCACAGGTTCTAATGTCGCCTTGATGGGACATAAAACAGTCAATCACAGAAACTGTTTAAAATCTACCAGATTTTTGCAAAACAAATGCTGCTAATAACCGCTCCTCATCAAGTGGAGACACTCCGCTCCAGAAATTAAGTCAAAGTTTTATGAACTCCCCTCTCCGTCATCTCCCATCCATAACTGGCTGACAAGATATCTACGGAGGAGAACATTTTGACTCAAATAAACGGGTTGTGCCTGCAAGGACCGCGGGCCAAACCATAAATTGCGTGAATCATATCAAGGTCAGAGTTTTAAATATATAACCGTAGCTGCCTTATTGCAGGCTAAAAAGGGCAGGTTTTATGAATTAATCTGTCTCACCTCTTCCCTGACTCCTATTTTGAATCACTAAAAGCCCCTGTCAAAACCGTCTGCTTGAATTAATGATCGCTAATGTCAGCTGAGCCGGGAGTTTGGCTGCGGCCCATCCCGGGGTCGTGCTGACACACGGGGCTGGCTGACGATTGCCAGCGTCGGAAACCTGTTACGGTCCGATCCATAATTTCATAAAGGCGCTCTGAAATGGTCCTGTCTCAGTGGCAGCGTTGTAATCAATCAGAGCGTGGGCCTTAAGCAGAGAGCTAAGACAATCAAATGTAGCACCTTGGGAGTGTAATGCAGTAGTGCTACCAAAAAATACAAGAAGTAATGGATTTCTGAGCTGTCGTCCTGCTGAACCCTAATGCTTTGAATATCGACTTGTCTTCATGGCAGGTTGGTTTATTATTACCCCACTGCGATTTCCCTCAGGATTCCCTTTCCATTAACCGAGGGACAATCCTGGCATGGCTGAGTGATGGGATTTGGGAACAGGTACAAAAGGAAAGAATTAGGTTGCCCTCCTGCACGGGGAGCCGGGACCGGAGCTCACACATGCAGAACGGACACAAACAAGACAGGGAATGAGAACGTGCTGCAAGACAAAGTAGCAGACAAAGAAATTGGGTGACAGCGGTAAAAGAAAAGAAGTGGGATTTAAATAGTGTGTATGTGTTTTGTGGGGAGGGGAGGGCTGTGAGGGCATGTACTCTACATATCTCATGCCTGCTGTGTGTCTGTGTTGATTCTGCTGCTTAGCGTGACAGTCGTTTGGGAGCTTCTCAAAGGGGACAGATCTGGATGGAGAGCCAGGCCCACCGGTCTCCAGGGTGCACTGAGGGAAATGTGTTGGGCCCTCGGCCAGAGGTGTTCGCACTCTCAGTGGAGAGGACCATCACTGCAAGTCAAAGCTGAATACCAAAAAGAAATGTGCTACAGCTTTTTGAGCAAGGCCTCCAGATGTTCCATTCAGCGAGGAAGAGGGCCTTTGTGTGTGTTTGTGTGTGTGTGTGTGTGTGTGTTTGTGGCACTGTGCATTTTCGACAGCCATCCATCCTTCTCTCCTTTCGCCGTAAGAGGGAGCGGTATCAAGCCCTATTGTTTCTATTCAATTAGCTGTCATTACCGACGGCACTTTGATTGCTGAGTTCATTTGGCTGGTGGAGAACAATGGAGGCAGCAAGCTGTCTTTTCATTCACCCTGCCACCAATATTGTCTTTCCCGCTAGACAGAATTAAATGGGGCTTGTCTGTGAGGGATGAGGCACAGGCGGCAGAACCAGTGCCTCGCCTTATTCTTCTGGATGCTCCTGATGTCCACAAACACCAGAGGACACAGAGCCAAGAGGGGCGGGTTAAAAGGAACAGTGCATTCTTGAGCGATTAACAACCTGGGCGAGCTGCGGGAGAAGACGAATGCAGAGCTACATCGATTTCGCCATTATAATGAGCACCATTCAATCACGCCAAATCCACAGGGGCCTACGAGCACCATTAAGAGGTCAGCGCCTCTGAATGGCGGAGGCACCAACAATCCATAAATGATCTATTTAATGTACTGATATAAAAGAAAGGGACATTTCACAAATTGACATCTGAGTACTTTCCCAGAATTTCCCTACCTCGTTCCGCCATTTTGCTAATTAGGTAGTTTGCTAATTTTATGGTCAGCAGTGTTTTTTTTTTTTTTTTTTTTTACTTTGTTCAGCTGGGACTTAATTGTTTAGGCTTTTAGTGAGCCAAGGCTCTGTCTGGGCACTCACCTCTCTTGTTCCAGCCTCATCCGCAGGGTCTCCTCCTCTGACGCCTGTGTGTCCTCAGCTTTAGATTTACTGGAGCCCTTCCTCTCCATCCTGTCTCCTGGCCGCTCATCCCTGCGGTGCTTTCCAAACCTGAGTAAAAGAGAAGGGCAGAGAGGATTTAATTGAGGCCCAGACTTTAATAATTTCCAATGGACATTTTTTTTTTTCATCCAGCAGCATGTCTCTTCTTTGTCCGGGAAATTCAGGTGAAATACTCAGTAGGAAATTAAAGTGTCAAACTGTCAAAATCTTCAGGTCGGGCTTTGCTGGGGAGACAGCGCAGGACGAGTCTCTCCGGGCACACATTCGTTATTGAAAGAATAACTTGGCCTTTTTCATATAAATGCAATCAAAATGCATCATGCCGTATCAAAAGATAACTCGACGCAGTGAATTCCCTCCCTGCCAAGTCTCCATTCAGGACAGCAGAAAAGATTCAGTGTGCGGTGTTAAGAGTAAGTCTGAAAAGTGGAGGAAAAAAAACCCTTTTTAGAGGAGAGGATGAGCTCCCTGTTTCCTCCCTGAGCTGTAGAGTTTACTTAGAGTGATGGCAGCAGTGACAGCTCATGATTCAGTTTTGAGCGAGGAGGGAACAAACTACCTGCAAACTGTAAGTGGAGGGAACGGCCGAGCTCGCTGGCATCATTTGTAACTTTCTAGGCAGCGTCGCAAACTTTTACATTTTAATGACGGGAGTGACACACCGGTGGCGGTAAATCCGTTAAAGCTTTACAGCGAGGTGAGAATAAGCCAAGCCAGTGATCGTAAATTCCTCAGGTCGGCCGAGCTTGGTGCTGGGTGAATAAATGACTGGAGACTCTGGCTGACTGAGGGGTGTGAGAAAATGATGGGGGAAGAAAAAAAGAGAGAGGAGGCATGCGGCTGACAGGGAGTACAGTACATTTACAGGGCTGCACACTCACAAACACACACATAATACATGGACAACTCTATTACGTGACTCCACTGGCTGAGACTTTTATTACTCACAACAATGTGCTTGCGGAAACACTAAGAACAGCTGTCAACTTTATACATGTGTGCAGAATTTAGAGATAAAGGATCAATTCTCAGATGAGACGGAGCAGGAAAGGCAATATCGTGAAAGTATGATGTCATTTCCTGCTCCTCCACAATGGTACCAGCTGTGGAGGAAGTGCAAAACGGCAGGATACAGAAAAAGGAAGTATTACAGACAGATATCCAGGAAGTGCACATGATGCTCATTTTACACATAAAAGATTGAAGCACATCTGTACACCACATGTAGTGGATACAGTGGTACTGTGTCGACTTTGACCCCACTGTGTCTTTCTCAATATTTATGGGCATGAAACACCTAATTAAATATGTATATTAAATAATGCAACAATTTGAATACCATGGTTAAAGATTAAAAGGGTTCTTTAGATAATTACAATTGAGCGATTTCTTTTAAAAAGGTGAGGACTGGTCACCACAGTAGGATCATCTCAGCCTTGAAGCATGCCTTTCAGGAGGAAGCAGAGGAGGCTCAGGACTATGCAGCAACCTCCTGGGCTGAAAAATGAAGCCAACGAGAAAGTGTCAAAAATTGCAGTTCCAGAATGGCCATTTGTGGCTGGCTCCAAGAACAACCCCCATAGACCTCTATGTTAAAATTCCCAGCTTTAAAGCAGAAATAAACATGTTTACAGCCTGGTACAAAAAACTGTTTTGGTCTCTATTGCTAATTTCTGCCGTCTTGACAACTGTACAGGGGGTGAATTATTATATAACTCACCCATTTATGTTTTATTAAGGCTTAAAGTTATTCATTATTAAGGGCGTGGCTGCTTTGAGTGACAGGTGGGTGCAGTCTGACAACAAGTCGCAACCATATCGACAACATTGGTTAGGCAAAGTATCCATGGTTTAACCCCAGATTTTCATAATATAGGCCCAGCTAGTGCTATTTCAGTTTTTTTCAGTTCATGAAAGTTAACTGTAATATTTTGGTCATCGAAAGAAGTGTTTAAAACGGGTTTAAAACAGTTTTTCACTAGCAAAAATTAGCATTAGCATTATAACAGTTTAACACAGCTGTAAATGCACAGAGCTAACCAAGCTAGCAGCTAGCGTTAGGATAAGCTCCACCCTCTCATCCAAATCTCATCACTTCTGGCTCCAAAAAATTCAAGATGGCAACGGTCAAAATGCTGCACTTGAGGCTTCAAATTGGAGTCAGCAAACCAATGTGTGACTTTACGGGGGCTACGTTCATTACTTTGTACACTCTATTCTTAGCACATGCTATTTTTATCAAATGGGAGTCGGAGCTAAATATTAAAATCTCAAAGGAAATACGGTACAATTTTTTTTTTTGTCGGCAACTCACACATTTTATCTGATATTTTTTAAATTATGTGCTAGATGAAAGAATGACATTTAGATTAGTTAGGTATCATTTAATGTAAAGACTGCTGTCATTCAACGGTCGAAAAAATTTATGAAAACAAAATATTATATGCATGTTAAATTCCACTGTTCAACTGGTTTTCGAGTGAGCCCTAGTTTTTGGTGGTGGGAGGGTACTGTACAGTACACATGTCTGGGCATACATGAGTGTGATGGCCTATGTTCAAAAATATACCATCATTATATTTCAATTCATACAGACAATATTTAGTCTGGGATAACACAGAAACAGAAAAACTATTCTGTGTTTTCTTGCAATCATATGCTGACCTCACTAAAACCTGACTTTCTTTTGTGCGTTGTCTCTTTCTGCTAAAGTGTCAGATCATGGCCTGAAGATTCAACATGCCACTACCATCTGTTTACCTGCATTTCAGACCCTGAACATTGTACGTTCAAGGTCTGAAATTAGGACCCGCCACCCACCAAATGCACAGGGCTGACAGGGCTGGAAAGAGTTCTGATGGAAGGACTTACTTCATACATGCCAAATTAAACACACACAGCTATCCACTCAACACGTGTTGGAGGAAGTGACCAGAAGGCAAATCTTACCAAGGCTGCACAAAAATTATGTTTTTTTGAGACAATATAAAAGCTGCAGTTCTTAACAATTGCTCTGTAAAGTACCTTGGGAAAGTTGAAAAGATTAGATATGGAAAGGACTGGGCAAAGTACTGCTTGCAAAAAGAAAACTGAACAGGTTTTGATAGAAATTGGGAAAAGCAAACCTCTGACATGAACTGAAATGCTGAAAAAGAAACCTGTTTAAATGCTGAATTACTAGATTTGTACATTCTTTATTCCAGACTACTGTGCTAACTATTTGTTTTGTTTTATGCTGTTCTTGCACTGCTCTCTTATGCTTCTAGTTTTAGAATGTAAAAACTCAAACTCAACTCTGTAAATGTAAGTACTGCAAACCTTCTGACACGTTGGTGGAAACGGAGCCACTTATATGAACAAATTTGATGATTGCAAAGACAGGACAATAACAGCGAGTACACTGACATGCAGGCACATGATACGTGGGAAGAAATTCAATAAATACAATAACAGAAGAGGACTGGATTTTTATTGACTGTTTATATTATATAACCTAACTGGATGTTCTTGCATTGTACAAACAGACATTGATTACGATGTTCCACATGGGCTTTGTTTGAGCAGTCCTGTTCAATTTCAGACAGAGGAACAGGAGGAAGCATTAAGCTCTGCAGTCCCGCAGCTCCACTGTGCTACAATGCCAGTTTATTTTTACCTTCCTCATAGCTTTGACAGTTTGAAAACTTTCTCCAAAAGCTGAAAAAATTACATCAGACAAGGTTGACTTTGGGCCGGTGGAAGGGAATATATTCATGAAATGGGAGACTGTTTCCCTCACGGATGTTTATTATTCTACTTTACATTAAAAGCAGCCGGGACCTTTGTGCAAATGGTTTCTCTTTGGTAGCAGCTGGTTTAGAGCAGTAATTTTTGAATGTGCTGTGGTCTGGTGGGAGATTCTGGTCTGTGGTTGCGCAGAGAGCCCAGGAGAGGCCACAGGAGCGATATGGGGGTGCTTCAGTAGCACAGATAGCATACATTACCTGATTAATTAATCAACAAATGGCTCTAGTAAGGCATAAAACTCCAGGCTGGGGCTGGGAATGCTAATAATAGTGAGGCTGCTATCTATCACCAGGGCAGGTGACAGCTTCCCTCGCCTCACTTCAAGGACTTTCATTAACTTCCTCAGGAAAATTCACCTTCCTCTTTACCTCTTCCAGTTTTTTTCTCAGTCTCTTCTTGCTTCGACCCTCCTTAAAAAAACATAAAATAACCTTAGGGGAGACAAACTTCTGCCCTCAACTTTTTTTTTCTTCTTCTTCTGGATCAACATCAGTACAGTAAAGGATTTGTCATAGTGAAACATATTGGCGGATTAGACTGAGCAGAACCCTGGGCGTGCAGCAGCTCCCATATGAAAGGCTAGTCCCCCATCGCCGGTGGCCTGAGAAGGAGGGCCCACATCAAAGCGGAGGCGGAGGAAAGGGACGATACTACCAGAGCTATTAGAAGGCTATCGGGACACTTGCTGGTTCGCAACATGGCTCTGCCCTTCACTTGAACAGCCCGAGTCCTGCCAGTGGGGACCGTGGTGGAACACAGGATTAGCAACCAAACCTCCACTGACGCACAAACCCCAGTGTAATATTTCTACACTCAACATTTTCTCAGCAGGAAAATACAGAAATCTCTGGTGTCATGTGTGTGTACAAAAACTGCAAACTGTATTGACTTTTACACCTGTCTCTGGATGATAAGTGTCTCATTTGAGAAACGAAGAGAATCCAATAAAGAACAGTAATGACTTGGAGTAAATCAGTGTTGGGGTTGGAGGGAGAAACTCGGCTGTTTCTGTAAAACTCTTGAGTCAGTATTGGCACCTTGGCATTAATTGGGGCTGGCATCGGGATAGTTGTATTGAGAGTGAGGTTGATGAGGCTTGATAATAAGATATTGATTGGCAGCCACAACTCATGGGTAGAATGACAATGGAGTAACTACAGTATACCTTGCTGTCTGGGAAAGAGAACTTATTTGGGCCCAAAAGTCTGACCAGTTTGTGAGCAATGTGGCTGCACTGCTGTGTAATTACAACCTTGATGGAATCTTGATGACATTATCTGAAGGATAACTCTGGTATTTTTCAACCTGGACTCTATTTTCCTATGATTTTGGCTTTAAATGACTTGTGATAACGACATTTTTAAAACTGGTCCAATATTTAACAAGAGTGGCTGTAATGTCACCCCTATAGCAGGTGTGCCCCGTCAATTTACATCCATTGAAAGTGCTTGTTTTTGCCACTGACAGGCTCAAATTGTTATTATGAGTGTCGTACAACATTACAGAATGATCCATAAAGAGAAATTACACTTTATCCATGCCTTTTGCTTCTAAAGTTCATTTTAAGTCCAATTCTTACTAAAGGAGAAGCCTCGTTCTGGAATCTCACAGAGTTTTTGTCAAAATCAGCTAAAAATTCAGCCATGATATTGAAAAACCTTTAGGCCTTGTTTACACGGATACCGATACAAATAAAAATGGATTTTTATTTATCCCGAATAAAAACAATTCCGGGTCAACACAATCAGTTGTGAAAACATAATCCGTTTACATGAAAATGCAAAAACACTGCACACGCACAGTGATTTGTTTTCCTCTTCTTGCTAGTGATAAAAACAATGATAAACTACATTTTAACCTTATGTAGCATAGTTAGCTGCTATGCACTTGCTAATATTGGGCACAGCAGATGTCTTTGTGCGCCGATGTAGCGGTGATGTTGACGCAGAAGTGCTAAGTTCATAAGTAAGCTTGTAAGTAGTCACAAAAGTGCTAACAAAACGTTAACAACCCAGCATATCTGCCATTGTTGTTGTGATTCCCGGGCGCCTAATGGGTTGCAATGTCATCGTTTTCCAAAATCTCCGTCTATCTTGTTTACACGTCTCCATAGAAACGAATATTTTCCAAAAACTTTCACTTTGGAAGCCGTTTTTGAAAATCTGTGTTTTCGCCGAGAAAAACGCTGGTTACGTGTAAATGATGGGTGCAAACACAAAGATAAATACCCGTTTTCAGAAATATATGGAACCGTATAAACAGGCCCTTAGATAAGAATGAACATTGCTGTCTGTACTCCAACACAACTAATGATTAGCGGTACACCTCTGTTCAACTCTCACTTGTGTTTTTACCTTTTTCTTCGTGTAACAAGTCACCTCTCTTGGAGATATCAAAACGAGACATCTCGTTGGCGAGAATTGGTCACATGAGAGACTGGAACAAGCAGAAAGTTATGTAAAATATTTCATTCCTCTATAGGATCCTTTCCATAATGTTATAGGACATTGATAATAACAATATGAGCCTGTTATGCTGAAAAACTGCAGGGGCTGCACTGTGTTGAAGCTGTTTGATTCTGTGCAGCCAAAGTTAAGCTGACTTGAACTTGTGGCCAGAGAATACCTGCAACCAATCAGTAAACAAACCCCTGTGACACGTTGACCAATGTTACAAGGAGTGTCTCCCCATCTGAATCACATGAACACACCTCCCGGCCTCAGAGCAATGTAATCACTGTGGCAAGCTGAACATCGCTGCTGCTTGGTGTGTGTTTGGCATTAGTGGCAAAACAAGCACTTTTAGTGGGCATAGTGTAAACTGAAGGAGCACAAGTGGTTACACTGCAGCATATTTCGCCGCTGCTGCCTGCAGCACTCTCGCTCAATACTGGACCAGTTTTAGAAATTGTTGTTTCAATGAGTCACTTAGATACAAAAACATGGAACAACAGGGTTCAGGTTGATAAGTACCAGAGCTCCCTTTTAACATGTTTTTCTTCATTTTTTAAGTAAACAGCAATTAGAAATGAACATTTGCATTGATTATTGACCTTGGGAACAGTAGAGCAACACAATAATCTTCACTCAAACCTTCAGTTACTAGTTTTTCCTCTAAATAATGAAAGTAGACCTTTAAATTTCCATCATTCTGTCAAATAGCTCTTTAAAATGACGTGATGGTCACTGTACGAGCAACAGCTGGACCTTACATCTCCATTAAAGCCAGGTAAACAATGATATGCCATTTACATCCTCATAAAGCCCTGATCTTATTTTTCTGCTTCAGTCCATCAGACCGAAGCTCTGTTTAATGATCCGTTCCTAAGCATCTATCTCACTGTGGCGAGCAGCACGTTAGAGTGATGAATACACAAATGCAGGGGGGGCCGTCAAAAGACAAAAAACGATGGTGAGGAGAGATGCAGATCGCAAAACCACCTGGCCTGGGTAGAGGGACGTTCAGTTAAGATTACGTGCACGCAAACACAACAGCTGAGATGCAGATCTGATCAGTGGGACAGTGACATGCACGCAGAATCCAGATGGATGTAGGGAATATTTATAAGCTTTAGGCCATGTGTAGAGCTTGAGCTGCTTCATGCTATTCATCACCGTTAATGTCTGATTGGCCATCAAACCTCATTTGAGTGATATGCCATGTAACATGCGTCAATCATATATAATATATGCTTTGTTAAGATTACGACTGCCATGGACGTAATGAAACATTGAGTAAAATTGAAGCGTTCAATCAAAGTGTCCCGACTTCTGCCGACAGCATCTACAAAATCAAATGTCTTCAAATACTGTTGCACATTTGGCATATTACTGAGCAACTGGCTTTGTTGTATTTGTCTGCTTTTACTATTTAAGAAGTCAGTAAATAGGCACTCCATTCAATGTGATACATCCCCATATATCACAGAAAACAGAAGGGTTCATACCACTAGCAGTGGATGCCTCATACATCATCTTTATCGATTTGCAGGGTAATAATACTTCAAGGCTGCAGCACAACAGAGGAGTAAAAAGTCAAAGACAGAATTTCCAAAGAGGGAAGAAAAGTAAATTATGCAAAGCCTCAAAGCCAGTTTGATTGTTACAATCATTTAATCTGAGGAGTAGATTTGAGAGGAGCTGATCTGTTTTGACATCTTCTGTGGGGAATTTGTGGTTTGCTCACAGGAAGTGTGCTGACTGAGGGAGAGAGGACAGCAGAAATAGCTGTCTATTCCTCCTTCTAAAATGTGAGGCTTTTTCACAGCGAACGCAGGGATGTGATGGACCAGCTGGTTCCACCTCACATGCGAGGTGTTAAATCTTTTGGCATTAGTCAAATCTGCAAATGGAACAGGTGAGCCAGAAAGAAAAAAGTGACTGCATCTATCAATTTGAGTAAGTGATGAGAAGATAATTTCAAGGGCAGACAGAGAGAATCATTATGGTTTCTGCTCGGCCAACCTGAAAGTTAATCCAAATCTCCCAGGGCGAAGTCCCCCACAGACGTCTGATGTGGTGTCTGAGCCCCCATCCCCCCAAAACTGTATTTGTCACAGGCAGGAAGAAAATAAATAACTATGCCTCCACCCACTGCATTTCATGGTGATAATCTATAAAGCACCATAAAAAATATGTTTTTTTCTCTGAGAGAAAAATCAAGAGACGTTATTATCATCTTATTGATGGCAAAAGTATACAGCAGAAAGTTAACACTGGCACACACACTCGCAGACAAACAAACATTCCTCTTTTTCTGTCTTCTTCCATCCCTGCCCAATGCAAGGGCATGTCAATATGGGGCAGTGCATGATTTCTACACAGTGCCTCACCTAGGGCAAAACCCTGACAGTGGCATGTAATTTTAATAGTGCCTTGTTAGGAGGGCGAGGCTGTCGGATTTGTCTGTCCTCGTCACTAGCTAAGTGTTGTTGCAGCAGTGGTGAGTAAACACTCTCTACCTGGGGTGAGACAACCAGATGCCTTGTAAAAAAATCCAATAAGACAGTCAGAGAAAGAAAAAGGGAGAGAGAGGTGTTTTTTTCCCTCCCTTACCCAGGAATCACACTGTGACCCGCCGATCGTTAACAGGCATTAAAGGGGCATTCGTTATCGTCGAGTGGCCTCGGCGTAATGTCCCCACCACTGGTTTCCAGGGACACCAACCCCAGAGAGGTATGGGAGGATGTTCTCCCGTCGTTCATCCAGCCTCCAGCCACCGCCAGCCGATTATCTTCCTCCCCGCGGAACTCATTATCCGCAACCTGTAATGTCAGTCAGCGCTTTCCACTGCTCAGCCAGACCTCTTTTAAACTAGAATCTACAATTTGATGCATCCTCAGAAGAGTGTTTTCCCTGAGAGTCTATGGAGGAAGGCTGCAACCTGAGATTCATCAATGAGTGTGCGAGATAAACTGGCACCCCTTTGGCTTCACACCATCTTGGGGTTCATGATATGGAATGTGTCTCCATTACAATACAACTCTTAATGCAGCTGCACATTCCCCTGCCTTTTACAGAGACTCTGCCTCTTACAGGTCACAGCGAGATATGACATGTGTGCGCTTTCACCTCATTGGACAAGGGCTGGCGCACACTGAACCAATCGATTTCCTCCTGGGTAAGGGGGGGGGGGCTGCTGTTGATTGGCTGCAGGGCTGGAGGGAAGCCGGGCCTAATTCTTTCAGCGATGGTGTGAAAACAGTGGGGAGACGTACAGGAGGAGGGAGGATGGGAATCGAAATGGTTCATGCCGGGTGGGAAAGCGCCGTGTCCCGCACCGCAGAGGCATGACATGCATTTATTCATGACATCAGGCCTAGCCCCAGTAGGGGGACAGCGCCATGGGCGAGACGCAGGAAAAAATGATTCTCACCAGATACTTCTACGCCTCTTAGGGTCTCTCAGCTGAGCAAAGAGGACACCGTCACGTTGAAGGATGTTCCATCTCAATGACGCTCTACACAGTCGTGCCAAAATAATGAAAAACAAAAACAATTTACAGGTATATGAATTGAACGCCATCTCGGATCATTGTATTTAAATGACAGTCCTTTTCTCAGCCAATATCGCCTGTCCCAAGCTGTTTACCATAAAGATTTTCTGGCAGAAATACAGATGCATGGAAATTGATGCTATGCCGCCCTCTCGGAATGTTGTTTCTTAGTATTAAATTTATCTTTTTTCCTGCCGTGTCAGTTAGTATCTTTTGTTATTTCTGCAGGTATCTGTCAGTCAGGTCTTCTTCCATTTGTTCAGTCTCCTTGTCACACTCCTCTTTCAAAATTTGTCTTCCTGTCTAAAGGGTAGGAGGAGGAGTAAGACAAGAAAAGACTTAAAGACTGAAATAAATATATATGTGTGTGAAGAATGGTCAGCCACAAAGAGCCGCAGGGCTTTTTTTTTGGGTGGTATCCCATCCTACAGATTTCCTATTGTACTTCCACTGTGTTTGTTTGTGCCATTATGTGTGAATGTGTAAGTGTGTGTGTGTGTGTGTGTGTGTGTGTGTGTAGGAGGGTATGGTAGATTTTCCAAATTCCGGCAACCGAGTTAATCCGCTCTTATTAAGAAATGTTCTCTCTAACCACAGAGACCAGACAGAATGAACACACACACAGAGCTACATCACAGTGAATGGCTGAGGATGTTCTCTGCTTTTAAACTAACAACTATCAGTATCAAAGCAACTGTTGAACTGAATAAGTGTATGTATGTGTGTGGGATGGAGCGTCTGAATGTCTGTCTGCAACTAAAAGTTCTTGCATGTGTGTGGGTTTGTGTTTGCAAGACGAGAAAAAAAGCATTCATCTGTTTGCTCCGAGTGCCAATTATTCATATTTAAGCAAAAGGTACACACAAGCATCTGTGTGTGTGTGTGTGTGTGTTTGTGTTTATCTATATGTGTGTGCCTGTATATCAAGGGACAGCTTGGCTTTCCATATTTCAAACAGCCTGTGCAATACAAAGGACGGGGCCCAGCCCAACATGATTGCCTTTAATGTTTCACATAAATCACTGAGTTATGTGTGTAAGTGTGTGTCTCCCTGGGTGTGTGTGTGTGTGAGGAGGGGAGGGGTGCTTTGCACGCGCTCAGAGGAACGTTTCAAATCCCTGACACCCCTGATTAAAGCCTCTCATTACAACACAAATAAACAGTCCAAACACATTCATACATCCATTTGTTAAAGTGTATGAGCGCAGTGAGGAGGGAGTTTCTGAAGGACAATTTACATAGAAACACTTGAGCAGCTCGGAGGGAAGTTCAGGTGTGGCGGTGAGCTTTGTGTGTGTGTGTGTGTGTGTGTGTGTGTGTGTGTGTGTGTGTGTGCATTCTGATGAGACAAAGTTATATTTTGTCATTTGAACCGCTGACATTTGTTCCACTTACAATCATCCTGCTCGCGCTCTTTCTCTCACTTTATATACAAACAGACAAACACATTATCAGTTGCAAAAATGCCTTTGCTAGCCATGACCCATGCATAAGCAGGAACACACACGCTCACATGCACACATACACACACGTCCGGCTAATGCTTAAACAACCTAGCCCGCACACTCTCACACGCAGGGTTCCAGGAGCAGGGAAGAGGGGGAGCAGTGGAGGGGACAGCGCCGTGGTTTCTCAGTGGAGGAGCTGCAGTAGGTGGCTCAGGCTGTGACCTAGATACAGTATGGCACACTGCATTCCTAATGGGCCATTTTGATCACTGCCACTCTCTGTATCCTCAGCTCGGCTGCTGCCGCATGCCTCAGATGCACACACACAAAAAAAACTCCGCATTCAGCAAACGCAGCATCCAAAGTCTGCTCAGCTCTTTTAATGATGGCAACCGCGACTGTGTGTGTGGAGGTGCCACTGCAGGTGAAAAAAAGGGCAACCTGAATTTTTTGGAATAGCTGTACAAAATACCACTGATGTGCAGAGACTCAGAGGGATCAGAGACGTTCACTGATGATGGGTTTGGTGATGTATTTACAGCCGCTTTCACCTCGTACAACTTAAACTCAGTAGTAGGTGAGAGGAAATTACGATCAGACCTCTTTTCAAGTCGTTTCTGTTTTGATAATCCTCCCAAACTAATTTACATGCTGATGAGTCTGGAGACAGATGTGTTCTGCGATGCTCAAATACCCGATTTCCAAGACGCTCACCTAAAGGACAGGCGAGGGGAGAAATGAGGCAGGTTTTCTGTCTCGTAAACGTCAGACTTTGAAATACAGGCATGGACACACACCAGCCCAAGCGGAGCTGCTGATCCGTGATATACATCCCTCCCAGCGTTCAGAGGGAGACGGGAGAGGTCTTCCTGTCAATGCCACAATGAATCTCCAGGGCAGCTGGGAAGGAGGAGGGAAGAGGGATACGGGCGGATATATGGAAAGAAAGAGGGAGGGGAGTGACAGTAATTGTGAGTAAAGTAAGGATGCGAGATGGTAGGAAGCCCATGGACTCTCAGGGAGAGGGACTGTACATCACCAGCAGGTTAAATAAATTACCCTGAACACTCCTCTGCTGCTTCTCCAAAGCAAAATACAGAACAAAAAACACAAAGTATGTCAAATCGAACATGCTGCATGCAGCACTTTCCAACTCATAAAGCCATTTATAAAACCGTAGCACAATTACTGTACACAAATGAGACAGCAAGATCAATAAGATGCTTTGCAGCCTCTGCCCACTTCCATATTACATGTTGTGTTGCACACACTGAGAGGGATATCTGCTGTACCAATTTACAGCACAAAGGAAACTGGAAGGAGGTTTTTGGAAAAGATCACTGACACACATGAAAGTGAGATGGTAAAACAAGAGGGAAAACCTTTTGATCAAAGAAGAAACATCCTCTTTGTTTCAGAGAGCAGAGGGGATTATGGGAAATGTAACAATACCACTGGTATGAGACGGAGATGAAAAACAACCACCAAATACTACCATGGATGAGGACAAGAGCATTGATGTTTGGCAAATCAGGAAACTCCAGATTACATTTAATGTCTTTAATACCCAATGTCAAGATTTCTTTGATTCTGACTTTCCGCACTGTGTGTGCATGGCAGCTACGATACGGCCGAGGTTAGGGAAAGGTCATGGTCATGGAAAATAAACTCAAATTACAGTATGGTTAAGCTTTGGCAACCATTTGGTTTAACTTAAGAATAAGCATGTAAATCACTACTTTCATCATGCTGTATTGATAATTTAGAAATCAATACAACATTTGCTGATATCACAAAGTCTGCAATGATTTGATATGAGACCATATCGGTAAATATCCTCATCGTCTTTTTCTTGCCCGTATCTGCTTGTCGCTAGGCCGAGGGACGTGTGCTTGGACGGAAATGGTGACAAAGACATGCCATGGGAATTTTAAAATAAAGGCGTATCATGAAGATGAAATTAGTTTAGTTCTGTTAATTTGAGTGTGCAATGACATTAATTATTTACAAGAAATGAAAACATGGTTGCATCAGATTTAGTGAATCAAAAAGGAGAAGTATTAATTTTTATTAGACTACAACGTTTTGGTCATGGACCTCGGCTACCTGATGAAGGTCCATGACCGAAACATTGTAGTCTAATAAATGTAACCTTTTTCTGCAAGTGCAAACAGTGTGCAGGTGTTTCCCTTCTTGATTCATTGTTTGCCCCACCTACGCACCTGTTTAAGACTGTTTTGGTGTGCACAGGACTTTTTTGACTTTTGCATCAGATTTAGTGAAATACTAATTTACATCTGTGTTCCTACACCTAACAAGTAGATGCAATAAATGAGAATAAAATTCCAGGTGCAACGTAGACTACAGTAAATCCATATGGAAACCACAATAGAAGCAGTACGAACACACTGCATCGTACAAAATACAAAATAAAAAACACAGTAGCTACCTTGTAAAGTGACCAGGTTATGACTGAATCGATACACCTATCTAGTTCGATGTATTGTTGAACCCCTAATTAAAGCCACAGTGTGTAGGAATTTCTCCCATCTGATGTTGAAATCGTATATTGCCTTCAAACGGATAGCGCACTCTAGCACCTCGCTGTTTCAAACGCGTATTGCAACAACTGTAGCCGCTGTGTGCCAAAAAACTATGATAACACTGATGAAACCATGTCATCCGATACTTCATGGATTATTCATTCAGGCTCCTACACAGACACACGCGACACGAGTTGACAAACCCCCTCCTCACCATGCTGGTTGTGTTTACAACGTAGGACTGTTGGGGCGGGTGTAAATCGAAACAAACCAATCACGTCTTGTCTTTTGACAACTGACAAGTGGCTCAACCTCACACACCTCATCCTTCTCTTTGCATCACTGGCCTGTGATTGCATTACCCTTCTCCTTCAGCAGCTCTTTCCACCTGGGAAAGGCTACCCCAGTGTTGACCCTCGTTTTTTGAATTCGCCGGTCACGTTGCCTTTTGATTCCCTTTTGTGCTTCCTTGGCGACGAGGATTCCGTCTCCCGTGATGCTGCATATGCATGATCCTGCATTATGCTCAAAGAGTGGGACTTTGTTATGCTGCAGTAGTGCCGGGGTAGTAGTGAAGCGCCTCTTGCTCCTCTCCTTCGGCTTCTCAGTCACGCAGTGCTGGCCTGGCTCTCAACGTAAACACCAAAGGCGGGGCTATTCCCTGGTAGTGTTATGTGTCCCTTGCTGGCTGATGTATTTTCAAGATTGTGAAACATTATGGAACCCCCCAGACGACTTACCCGAACGATGTACAAACAAATCCAAAATTCTCCTTTTATGAGAATAAGTCAGATTATTGGTGGAGGTAATAATACACCAACGATGACATATTTATGAATGCAGACATCGATTTTTGCCAATAAACAACTGAAAATGTTCCACAATGTGCCTTCAAGTAATGACTGTAGTTATGATTAATGAAAAGGCAAATTAATTACAGATCTGTGTTGGGACACCTGTATGAAGGTCTACTGTATAAGATGGCCTCTACACCCTGACTCTCCATCTCTCTACATAAAAACACATTACTTCCTACATTGAACTTTTGCACTGATTGCAAATCAGAGGATGCAGACCTGTAAAATACATCCATATGAATGTAGAATCCAATATCTGTAGGCAATGGAACAAGATTTTGGTATTGGAAGTGTTCTGGTTTCTGGTTGTAGTCTAAGTAGTATTGACTAATCTCGCTTGAACAAGCTTTGGCCCCGTTATGTGGATATCTGCTGGCCATACTGAAACCCCTGAAACACTGGCCGTTGCCCCAAGAGGCTAAATCGTCTTCAGAGTGATAGCCGATGGGTTCTGAGATTGATACCCAATTAACTCATGGGGGGCCGAGGCACATATATGGATCTGCAACTGGAAATACCAACTGGCCTTTACCCGCTGTTGCGGACTGTTCAATGCATTATCACACACACCTCTTCGCTCCCTCCGCCTCGCCAAGTCACAAACTAGAGGGAGCAGCTCACACATCTTGGTATGGCAGTGAAAGCCCAATTAAGATTCCTTCATGACAAACATGGGGAGGAATGAAATCCCGATCCAGCCATGAAAAGGATCTCCATTTCACTGACACTCACCAAAGACAGAAAAAAGATCAGAGCAGGAGAAATAGGAAAGGAGTGAGAGAGAGGGAGAGGTGGAAAGGCGGGAGGGAAATATAGACAATTTCACTTTACATGCCGAACACATGTTGAGGCGCTGACAGAACAAGAGGAATATGGTTCCTGGCTTTAATTGGTTGCCTTTGATGGAAATCAGAAGTGTAATTCAACATCGATTGATATTACCTTTGTAATTCAAAAGCAATTTTCCATGTTTTATCTTCCTTGCATTCACTGTGATTGTTTCTCTCCCTCTACCCATCGTCTCACTCACATGTGAAGGTGTGTGTACACATCAGCAGGTGGGAACTCAGTGGATGGGAAAGGTCATTTCAGCCAAAGGCCCCTATTTCATTACATGCTAAGCCTGGAGGATGGGTGAGCAGACTAGCAATGAGTCGTACTGTAGCAGGCAGCCCCCTTCATTTGCATAGCACATAGGGGGGAAATAAATAGGTTCTCCCATGTGCATTTCTCACCTCTGTCTCTGTAATATCAAGCATGCTTTGCATCTCTAATTCAACTTATACTTTTTTTCCCGCCTCAGACCAAAACACACATTTGATATGGTTTATTACGGGGGGCATTAGTGATTCATTTGTACTATTTAGAAAAACAAAATGGGATTGTGCCGTCCTCAGATCTTTGTACGTGTTCTTAATGTTTTCTCATTATTTTCAAATCCGTCCGTCCTCCGAGAGTCGACTCGCATTGGAACAGCCTTTCTCTGATTGATCAAAGCGATCCGGGCCAGAGTGAGAAAATAACATCAAAGTGGATTCAAAGTGTCTCAAAGTGTGAAAAACAAATATCAAACAGAGAGGGAGGAAGTTAGGAAACATCCGGCGGTTTCTGTTCGGAACATCGAGGTTGACGAAAGTGGAGATGATGGAGGGAGGGAAAGAGTCAAGTGAGGAAGATAGCTGAAGCGTTAACAGATGGGTGAGCATATTTGAAGAGGAGAAGAGAGGAGAAGAGAAGAGAAGAGAAGAGAAGAGAACAGAAGAGAAGAGAACAGAAGAGAAGAGAAGAAAGGGAGTCTTGGGTTTCAGTTGGTGGGTCTGGGTGTGATTCCACTGGGGTTGGATCATTAGTAGTCACAGGCCTGGTAGAGTATAGAGGGGTGCACTGCTACACTTAATTTGAGCTCTTTAATAACACACTTTATGAATTCAGTCATGTTTGCAGCCCTCTGCCTGAGACACAGCGTGAGAGACATCGGTGTATCTCATTTCAGGCCGACAAGATTTCAGATTCAATTAACTCCATCGTGCAACACCACCTCTCCTCACACACACACACACACACACACACACACACACACACACACACACACACACACACACACACAGCCTCCCCATGCTTCAAGGTCTATCTCGGAGCACTGCATGATCATTCTAAACCTAATTACTTCAGGGCTGTCTGATGGAGGCCCAGTGCTGCCCAATCACATTTGCATCGAGTGGCCACAAGCAGAGGAAGTGCGGCCGGACAGCCAGACCCACCCCCTCCGCACCCCCACGCCTGAAACGGCCGTCTCTCATTGTTGCTTGGTGGCTACTGTCGCAGAGCATCCACTCCACCCCTCCTTAATCCTATAACTCAGCCTCTGCCTACGTCTAAATGCTTCACCCCTGCCAGAAATTGGCGGTGACATCCAATTTTTTGACACCAGACACAAAGCTGCACTTGCCTTAACCTGGCGTACAGAAGAGTTTTGTTGTTTTACTGTTTTCATCTCCCGTCACTGCACTCTGTGACAGTGGCGCTAATCTTCTCAGTGGGGGACTTTGTTGTTTGTTGTTTGGCCCCCGCTGGGCCTCTTTGGTACGTGATTGGCAGGAGAGTAATGGGATGTCACACTCAGAGGACATTTTTGTGAGAGAGTTTGGAGTTCACCCCCAAAAATGACCCCTTTAAAGTCCTGGCATCTTGCGCCAGCTTTGAAGATGCAGGGTGGGGGGGGGGGGTTCTTCTGAAAAGATGTTTTTCCCAAGAAGTTGAAAAAGCTGACCTCCTCTCTGTATCGTGCCCTCGGTGACATGATATTTCTTTTAGCTGTGCAGGCATTTGAAGGTGATATTGAGGTATGACTTTGCACTCGGCAAAGCTGCCAAAAGCTGCCAAAGTTCACTCCGGAGTTCTCACTGAAATATTTATCTATGACAGGGGAAATCTGTGGCTCACTTTGCTTTCACCTGCTCCCAGGGAGGTCAGAGGTCAGGGTCAGCAGCACAAAAGTGCCCCGAGAGCTAACAGGAAATCACACTGTCACATTGTTCGCAGGCACTTCAAGGGATTGAATCCTCAACCGCTTGGAGATGAGAGAAGCGACTTCCCCAATCACTCGCCACCCTGCTGAGCTGATGTTTGCTCTTGCATCACCATCCACAGTCCATGATGTGTTACTTTTTTTTTTCATGTAATTATCTTCTGCTGCCTGTCTTATATTCCTCACCTCACTTCAGCTGCCAGTCATTCTCACATACAAGCTCCGGCTTGACGCTGTGCCCTGTGCTCGCCTTCACTACCTCAGCACCGACATTATGATGAGGGAGGCAGAGCAAAAGAAGAACAATTATCATTTTCTCTCAGATTACATTCAGCAGATGTCAGGGCCCACATGTGGCGGCAGCTAATTGCTGTCTCCAAATCAACTGTGGCATAATACTACAAGCATATGTGAGCCTTTGTGTGTGTGTGTGTGTGTGTGTGTGCTGTGGAAGGTGGAGGAGAAGAGGGGTGCGTTTTACAGAGAAAGTGCGTGTGTTGATCCATCAGGCACGCCTTCGGTCATGTGTGTGTATAAAAAGCCAGGCTAATGCATGTGTCATGTCGGTGTACTAATGATCAAGCTGGCTCACCCACCATCAGCTGTTCACACCCACACAAGCAGAAAGAATCATATGGTGTAAAGGCACGGAGTGGCGCAGGAACACGCTAACTACTTACTCTCATGCTACACATGAAGCGATCATGCTTTCGTGGCACAGTATCCACATTCTAGGCATGCAAACGCACACACACATGCCAACCCCCCGCACTCCCAGTGCTCCCAGCGTGCTTCCACACTGCCTAAGAATAATAAAGATTGAAGGATTGAATGCATCCCTCCACTCTAGTTTTCCTTTCCACTCCACGCCCCTCGCTCCCGCTTCTCTCCATGTAGCCTTGAGTGGGGCTGCATCTGCAGGGAGGAGCAGGCAGACGAGATCCCTGGGGTGATGGAGGGTGGGTGGGGTGAGGAGAAGGGGATGGGTGGGGTGCGTGGCTGTCACACCGAGCTCCAGTGTCGACTGATGGCTCAACGTGAGGCATGCCACTTATCAGATTGGTAGGAGTGGGGGGCGGGGGTGAGAGCAACTGTGTGTGTGTGTGTGTGTGTTTGTGTGTGTGTGTGTGTGTATGGTTGAGGAAGCATTGGGGAGAAAGGGTGAGGGTTATGCCAGAGCCCATTAACACATCTTTTCATCTGTACGCACACACATGCAAACATGCATTACACACGCACACACACATGCAAATTTAAATGAACCTTGAGCACACACACACACACACACACACACACACACACACACACACACACACACACAAACACACACACAATGTTCAAAATTGCCAGAGATCCTCGATCCTCCCTTCAGGCAGACAGTAGCCCGATGCCGTGACTGCCGCTGTGAAAAGCTCCCTTCTTCTCTCATTCCCCCTCTTCCTTTTCCTTTTCATCCTCCTTTCCCACTCTCCCTTGGTGCCCCAGTTCACTCCAGTGCACACGCTCCCTCTCTCCTTCCACCCTCACCCAATCCAAACCTCCACCCCCACCTCTCTGGCCCTCATTGCCCCGTCCTAACCCTGCCTTCCATTTTTACAGCCTTCATTCCCTTGTTTCCTTTTTGCTACTGTACACTCGCTTAAAAAGACCCATTTACACACTTATAAAATATCATTTAGATGTAAAAATATGATTGTACACACACACATATATAAGATGGATGTGCGCTTACTTGCTTTAACAATTACACGTGCAAACACAATGCAAAAATGTCCATCAAATCAACTCATTAAAATATGCATTTTCACTTTGTTTCAACAATTTAACACTCAACTCTATAATAAATAACTCAGGATGGGTATTATTTTGCGTGCGCACACACACACACACACACACATCATGGTCACACACTCATAAACATATCAAGAGATGGAGATAGGGCTTTGATGGAGGAGGTCATTCAGTCACAGAGCAGATAAACAACACCTCATTAGGCGTGTTGAAGGGAGTACTGCTGGCCGGGCCGGGACATCACTGTCTGCTAGCATGCTAGCAGAGCCCTGGGCAAAGCTCCCAACATATAAACAGACCTGATAGAATCAGAAAGTAATGATCACATGTTTTCCACTAGGAAGAACATGAATAATCACATGCAATGGTTTGGGGGCCGACGTGCTGCCCTGCACCCCACCACAGTATATCCACTGGATGGAGGCACTGTGATACATGCATGCAGCAGACATCCTTAAAATAACAATGATGCCAAGATGCCTCAGGCTGGTTTTTTATCCTATGCATGCATGCACATTGCTATCCATTCACAAGATTATAAGCTATTCATTACTGGATGGTTCAGTATACCAGGCGGTCTGCCATCCTATAGGCAGTACAGTATGAGATAGAGAGGCAGGGGAGCCGGGGATCTGCACTGCAGTTTCTTTGCTTTGGGCTTCAGGCAGTCAATTTTCTTTCCATCACACACTCGCACACTTTCAGTCATTCTTGCACTCGGAGTATTTATCTTACAGTCTCTCCCTCTATCCTCCCTCTCTCTCCTTATATTAGGCCATCCTCCTCTCCCCTGGCTCTCATGTTAATGCACTCCCAATCAGGCTGTCCATTAAGCAGACGTGCACTACACGTTCATCAGGCCGTCCAAAGGCCTGCATGCAAATGAGCTCAAATTGCAGTGCGCTGCAAACTCCTTGAAATCTCCTTAGTGGGAGAATGTGAGTGTAAGACACGCATGTGTGAGAAATGCAGGAAAAAGTGAGCGCCTGCCCGCCTGTCCATTTTATGCAAATGGAAACGGCGGAGACGAGCATTACAAAGGATTAAGCCAATCAGGATGCCCTTTTGATGTTTTGATGCAATGATGAGACACTCACATGTGAAACTCGCTGATGTAAAGTCTCTTCGTGATTCATAAGCCTGAGAGTGTTGAGTTACTGTCAGCCGAACCTTTTTTCTTACGCACAGTAAAACTTCTCCGTTCTGAAATCACTGTCAAAACTTTCGCTAGAATTGCTAAAAGTGCGACAGACAACAGATCTTCTACTTTCTTTCCTTCTCCTCCCTTTTGACCGCTAGGCATTCCACATCACTACATTTTACTCTTTACAAAAAAAGTTTGTTATTGTATCCAGTGGGACGCATTCATTCTCACCTCAGCTCCTTGCCATCTCTATCTTTCTAAACCTGAGCAGGGAGACAAGAGAAAAGGACAGAGGAGATGTGTGGGTGTGAGAGCTGTCACAGTTTTAAGTAGGAAATTGTTTGAGGTATCAACAAGGAGTAGGAGTAGCGGAAAGGAGGAAAGACAAAGCTTGAGCGTTGGAGAGACATGCTGGTTCAGAAGGCTGCCTCTTTGCATTCAGGAGGCACAGGGCCCAGCGTTAAATGCATGGAGCAGGGGGGAGTGTCAGCGAGGCCTGCCGCGTGCCAACTCTTAAGTGGCGGTGGCACTCAAAGATAATGAAGAACGATGATGAGGCCGAGGAGGGCATGCCGAGGGCCACGTGCGCAGCTAAAATCACCCGGCAGCCACCTATCGGGCTCAGCACACAGCCACTCAAAAAGGTTTGCCAACGGCGCTGATTGCATGTCACAGAGTGTCAAACCTGTGGCTCAAATTTCCACTTTCATTTACTAATCCAGCACACTTCTTCTCCGTGTGTGCAGTCCTGTGAACGTGTGCGCGTACTCCACATATGTGCTCACGCCTGGTGTGAGACAGAATGTGAGCCTGTGTGACTCATTATGCATTTACACCACAGGATGCAAAGGCAGGAAAAAAACTCACAAGAGTGAAAATAATGGAAGATAAGCGAGTTCCCCGCATTCCTCAATCGTGACCTCGAAACACACTTGTCGTCTTTATTGTTCATTACTGAGCCATGCGCCGCGATACGCTAACTAATCCCATTAAACTAATCCACATGAAAACAACTCACGGCACGATAACGGCCCGCACCGCCTCCACCGTTAATTTATGCCATATTCAAATGTGCACGGAATTGAAATAATTAATGTGACTCCTCCATTAATTTCCTTGTGGCAGCGACACTGGTTGGATACCCGCAGGATGTTTATTTTCATCCTCGGTCTCTTTGCACATTCCTCCTGCTATTGTCTATGCACACAGTGTGCTGTACAGTCCAAAGTCAACGTACTCGGGGTACTTGAAAATGTTTTTGCCCATTAGTCCTCAAAGGCAGTGGAATTAGTTTCCAGGCCGAGAGACAAACCCAACACTTGCAAAATTTGCCAGCGGAGATGTCTGCTTTGAATTCGCCTCCAACTTCCTGGTGTACGTGAGGTGATAACACAATGTGGATGACGGTACTGCTAAAATGACATCACTCATATTAAATATTTTGCTTGTGAACATTTCTTAAATTGATGAATATCTTAATGAGTGCAGAATCACGCCACCTATCATCCCAAGGTGGGTCTGCCTCTAGAATCTTGCACCCACATGATGAGACGGCTGCTGAGAACAGCAGCCACAGGCAACAATTCCATCCCACACTCGATTTTATCATCTTCAAAGGTCTTTTATCCCCATAACCAAATCACAGCTCCCACATTAGCACCCGTCTGGGCCCTGAACATTGTCCGCTGGTTAACAAATGCGGAGCGTGTTTGGATAGGAGGAGCGCGCACATGGGATTATGAATAAAACATGTTGCCCTTATTAAAAATAATCTGGCTCAAAAGTGCCAGAGGCCCCTCGAGGTCGATAACTCCCCCTCCCCTCCATCCACTCCCTCCATCTCACAGGGTTCAAGGAGAGGGGTCCCTGATTAGCACAGGCAACATCCAGAGAATGCATTCAAATTCTGAATGATCCGGTGGTGAAGGTGTTGAGTGGAATTAAATAAAGCAGATAGCATTTGGCGCTCGGGGCGACACGGGGGACAGTTTAGGGTTTTGAGCTGAGCTGTCTTGTTCCTACCTGAACATGTCGCCCAGGCCCTTCAGCACGCCTTTCTTGGCTTTGTTCTTGTCCTTGTCTTTCTCCTTGTCTTTCTCCCTCTCTGGCTTCTTCTTTTCCTTCCCCCCAACCTTGTCCCGATCTTTCTGCCTGTCATCTTTGGAGAGGTTGCCGTTCAGCCCGGGCCCCACAGTGAGGTCGCCGCTGGTGGACATTGACTCGCGACCTGATCTGGAACTTCCCTCAGTGTCCTCGTCCACTGGGGAGAAGAGATAAGGTGGAGGGAGAGTGCGTTAAATATAGATATTGAGACAGACAGAGAGTGAGCAGCACACACACACAGGGATAGGAAGAGAAATAAAATGTAAGTCAATAATAAAGGCAGACACTTTAACTTTAACTTCCACTTGACTCCCCGTGGATCGCAGAGGCAGCATTTGAAATCAGCACACAACAACACCACTTCTTTTCTATCAGTTACAGAGCATCACTTCTTTCATCAGACAAACCATTAAAAGAAAAGCTGCGTCCCACAAGGTACGGCAGCTTTGAACAAAACACACTGAATTCATGTGCCTCATTACAGCAGAATATATTTACATTATACACCCTTTGAGAATAGTATTCAGTTGAACATATTCTCACTTATCTGAAAGCCTCAAGTTATTTAAGATGTGTACATTTCACACAGCTCACAAGAGAACTGTTTTTTCCCCCCTTTTCTGTTGCATTTCATATAAAAATGATGTATGATGGAAGCTGTAATGATAGTCATGTGAATCTGCTTCTTAATTTACGTCTCAACTAATTTCAACCCAGACATCAAATTGAAACCCAACTCCTTAGGTGATGCAGGGTTGATTAAACTCAAAGTTTCCATCACATCTAATCAGAACTGATGTGCAAAATGTAATTAATCTGTCAGTAATTATACATTTAAATAATCTTGAAAAAAGCCTCGCAGGGATCTTAATTGCAAATGTGGTGCACTTCGCAGTCGGCATGGCTCCTGTCTACGCTGTATCTGCGTCTCTGAGGCGTGAGGTAGATGTCCTTCAGATTACAACTTATTACAGTCTTGCGTGTCTTCGTCTAAGTTCTGCCTTTGATGGAGGAGAGAAAAGCGCTTATCGTGAGGACAGGAGAGGGAGAGACTATGATGGATTTTAGGTATACGGGATGAGACACACTACAGGAGGGCTGGATTCACATTTCAAGGAACAGTGGGGTTTGTTTTCTCTTGTGATCTGTGGAGTTATCAGCTATTTCTTTCAGCTGCCATCTCGGAGGAAATGACTGAAATGGAATCTTGACACAGGGCACTGTACAGCGAGAACACAGAGCTTAAACCTGCTCAATTATGCAATTCATTTCCGTACGCCAGCCTCTCCCTTCCCTTTCCCCACCTCAAATTTGGAAGCAGGTTCAGGGTATCAGTTTTATCACTCAGTCTGCTGCCTGCTTATCATTCACTTAAGAGCAACAGCAGCAAATAGCAGCTGTGAGCTGTATCTGGCTATTTAAATAACTGAGATTAGCAGGAGTGCTAATGTCGCTACCGCCTAATGATGCCAAGCTGCAGATAACATACTAAACATTGTAATCCAGACTGTCCCAGAGGACGGTGGCCATGTGTGCTTTGAGGTGTGGACGCGTGCACATGTGTATGCATTGTTTTTAAATGAAGCCATAGAAAGGCCTCATATTGGGTTACAGGGGAGGCAAAACAAAAGGGAATGTGTCACTCAAATGCAACTCTGTCATCTTCCATTTAAATTGAGTCTTTCAAATAAATCAAAAGAGAAAAGGGAAGCTATCTGCGATCAGAAAACAGACAAAAAGACTTTAACACCGGACATCAAAAGGTGAGGCTGTCCACAGCAATTTAACAGCAGAGAAAATAAAAGGACTTGGCTGACAATCTCAAATGACAGCACGACCATTGATGAAAGTGTCAGGAGACTGAAAGATAATTTGCAGAGACAGACAACCACAGGAAACATTTTGTCACTTTAGTGAAACTCTACCATTAAACTTTCCTGCTTTAATAATCAAGGACATTTAAGCTGGCCTGTCAGTGAAGGTTATGACAGACAAGTAAAATTGCCGGTCTTATTCCGAGGCATAAAAGAGCGGATTTTTGCTCTGCAGAGCAGATTTTTCTTTTCCCTTTTTATTTCCTCAAACATTGCAACACAAAGTAGCACAAGGGGAAGTGCATTTCGCCCAGCAGGATATCTTGTGGGGACACATTTTCTTTAGGTGATGCCACATTCTTATTTTATGTAAATAAAAGTCTGGGAGCAGAGGAAGGCAGCGGCTTATCTGTCAACTTTGACTATTAACCTCAGTGACGAGCACAGACTGGCTGCTTTTATCTAAATTGAAAAACAGAGTTATTTGAATATCATGGGGGAGAATGCAATATACCACGGCAGGGGAAATCGGTTGCTTTCCCCATTTTTCTTTGCTGAGATAAGACTGTATTTAGTGGCTTGCCGACAGAGCTTATGAGAACAAAGCGTTTCAGGCAAATAATTCCCTCTTTTTCAAATGTCCCCCAGCTCTTTTAATGGAATCCTTTAATGGTGAATGGAAATTTATATCTGGTGATTACTCTTGTGGTGTTGCAGTGTTATTACCTGTCGTGAAACGTAAGACGGCTGTCTCTCGATCCCCAACGCGTGTCTTTTTGTCATCAAACACCAAGCAGGGATGGATATATTCACTCAAAAGGAGGGTGGCATGTCTTTTTCCTTTCTAATATTGCCCTCGTAGTTTGGGATAAAGTAAGGTAATTCTGGTTTCAATCCCAGTCAGGTACACAGGAAAACAAATGTGAGGAATCCTGGCAAAGTTGCACGCTGTTACGTGCCAAAACTAACTGGCACTGACCGAAGCAAAAACGTGTATTTCATTTATAATCATTGTAAATGCAGTTATGTGATATTGAGATATTACGTGTAAAATGGATACAATAGCAGCCATGTGGGTAAACAGAGGAATTTTTTCCTTGCGTGCACTCTGTTTAAAAACATGGCAATGCACTTTAAGAGTATGTACGCTCCTGGGGAAACATGCCGCCACAGTCTCTGACAATTCCACTCAACATGAACTATGTAAATATTAATGAGTGTGTAACCTAGACGCTCATTGCAGATGTGTTTTATGACACACACAAAGAAGGGGGGGATCCCTAACCTAGTTTACTTGAGGGTAAATCCTGCCATCCTGAAAAGGCTCTGGGGAAGCTTTACTCAGTTGACCTATTTTACACTCACTAAGTTTCTGTGTAATGATCGACTAATATCTTTTATTGTACATTATATAACGACACACTTTTGAGTGCACTACTATGAATGAAGAGTCTTGTCTGTGTCTAAACACTCACATGTCTCCATGCTGTTCTCTTCTTCTGCCGTTGAGGATCCAGGTTTCTCGTATGATTTGTCGATTGCAGCTCGGAAGCTCTCGTTGCAGCCGCGGCCCCTGACAATCCGTGAGCGCGGCCTGTTGACGTTGATTTCACCATTCCCCTCGGCAACAGCCTTCTGGAGACTTTCAAGGGAGCTGGACTTTTTCAGGCCCAGCGAGGGTCCGACCTCTTGATCTGTCGAACCTGTGGGAAGATGAAATGGCGTCAGCCGGCAGACTAATAGCGTGCAACTCTAACGCCCCCACAAAGGCGACCTGAAGCCATCATCTCGGAGCTCACTGAGTGTCGATGAATCATTCACGTGTTGCTGGTTTCATATGGGATGATGTTATGTGGCGTACTTGGCAAGCCAAAAGAAGGTGTGAGTCTGGCAATTAACATGAAAAACAAATGATGCCATTGCCTGGCCAATGAAGTGTGTGAAATGAGAACAGAGTATTATATCTTCACTGAGACATTTTCCTGTTGAGAATTATAATTCAACCTTTGTCCTTGTGTCTGTGCAGTTAAATTACGTGGCTGAAGCATAATGCATATAAATGGGCCAGTATCAAAGATAGCAATGTACCGCAGCACCAGAGCGATCATAATGTTACACTCAACTATTATAAGTTCCCCAAATGTTTAGATAGAGTGTAAACCTAAAACTATTTCCATAGGTGGTCCCCTCACTGCTCTCTCTTTTATTCAGTGGGCGAGGCTGAGTGAAACGGAGAGACGGCAAATCTAAGTCAATTTGTTTCCAACACCATTCTCCTGTATTCAATAGCTCATCTTAGCATAAACAGCATCTCACAGCTGCAATCTTTCGCTCCGTTCCTATGTCCTTTGCATGTGCAGATGTTAGATAGCAGGTAATGGCACATCATAAGGGCAGAACAGGGCTCTGTTATCGGCCTTATGTTTATTAGCCTGTTGGGAGAAAAACACCAAAACATCAGGTGACACATCGTCTGCAGACCAAAGCTAGAACATATGGAGCCTTTCCAATACGCTGCCATCACATTTACTGCACACAGCAACACAATACACACTTTAACAGGGGCATAATAATACGCTTTAAAGACAGACAATGTCTTTATGACACAAGACCAGTACCCACTTTAGTTAGGCTGAAGAATGCTGCGAAAAGCACAATCATTATACAAACTAAATGCAATTACAGAGAACTTATGCTCATTTTTAAGTTTATACTTTTGGTTTCTGTTTCTACCAGAACATGTTTACATGCCTTAATGGTCAAATAAGACATTTCTTCATACTGTCTGTGCTTCACCCTCCTTCTGAAACACTCTGTTTTAGTGCCTGTCTCTTTAAGACCCCCTTACAACGAAGCCCAGTCCCAGGTTACATGTTTACATTAGCATGTAGCTACACGTAGCAGTGTATTTGCAGCGTGGTAGTGACTGTATGGTGGCACTTTCTCACGTTAAAAATAAATGCCAATGAATGCTTCTAAACACAACTGGACATGCTCCAGTGGGAATCTGATCAGAAATAGTTTAGTTTAGTTTAGTTTATTTCAGTCATATATATACTTCAAAGCAGCAAAAGAAAAGAACAATACAAAATTGACTGAAAAAGGCTCAGGCAGAAGCGAAGCTTATTAATGCCCGCCTGCTATGCATCTTAAGCTACACAATTCTTGGTGTCAAGTGGGAAGAGAAAAAGAACAAACAAAAAAATACATACATATATACACACATACATACGTACTCAAAATCAGGGAGAAATTAACAACATCGGCAACCAAGATTACATGTGTACTCGATGTTAGCATGGAGCTACATGTAGCAGTGTACTTGCAGCAGGGGAATGACTGTAATGGAGAATTGTGGGATTTGTCCTGTTAAAAACCACCAATAAATGTTTCCAAACACAACTGGACATGTTCCAGCAGGAGAAACGTACAATATCAGAAACCAAATTTTAAATGTTTTCCAGGTGTTAACATTTAGCTACATGTAGCAGGTGGCTTGGGTGACTGACGCTCAGAGGTGGAGTGGGCCTTTCACTAATCGGAGGATTGGCGGATTGATCCCCAGCTCCCCCAGTTCGCATTGGAGTATCCTTGGGCAAGATACTGAACTGCTCCCGATGGCTGTTCCATTGGTGTGTGAGAGTGTGTGAAAGGTTACTGTATGGTAGCCTCAGCCACGAGAGTGTGTGTGTGTGTGTGTGTGTGTGAATGAGTGAATGTGACATGTAGTGTCTAAGAGCTTCGGTCGGAAGACCAGAAAAGTGCTTCACAAGTGCAGGTCCATTTACCAGGTCCAATGTTAACACTTGCAGTAGCGTGTCTGGAGCAGAAGTCCATATAAAGAAATCTGTCACATTCTGATGTCATCTTGTGGCAAAGTAGAAAAAAAAAAAAAAAACGTATTCAAAACAGTCTGATCGATGATCACTTTTACATATGTTCACCTTATTATTTGAAATTCGGCCATAAGTATTATGGTCCCCTTTGACATGTAAGTGTACACATACTGGCTTAAAATACGTGTGCAAAGTCAGTAATTGCAGTATCTCATACAGAGTATATCAAACTTGTAGGATAAAGCATTTCTTTCAGAGGACATACACAGTGCTGATAGATTATTTGGTAGCCCAACTGTGCAGAAAGCAAAGTGAATGTTGAACAGTCAACCTCTTCAACACTGCTGCCAGGCCCTGGACAGCTGTAATTATTTTTCCAATTCTTGCCAGGGGTTTGTTTAGGGTATGTAAGTGGAGCGCGACTCAGGTATTGGTATTTCATTTTGTCAGGGAGCGTCCGTCAGTTCCCCGGAGCTCTTACCTTACCCGCCAGTTGGTAAACAAGCAGCCTGGTTGATTTTCTGTCCCCTTTATTCTGCCCTGATTCAGCGTGCAGCAAGGCGCTGTCAAACGTAACAAGATGGATTTCTGAATATGTGCAAGTGAAGCCTTGTTAGATGTTAACGTCTGAGGAGGAAACTATCAGTAATAATGGATAAACTGTTGATTCAATTACTTTAGCAGCCTCACTGGCTCTATGAGGGCATAGCACATGTCGATGGAGTCTGGACAGAGCAGCATTGTATTCTTACGACTCCCTGTAGACCATATAGACCCTCCACATGTATTGAGTGTGCGCCGCTGATTCCTCTGAGGCTTCATGTGGTGTAAATAAACGTCTCCTACAGCTCTTCCTGTTAGCTTTCATAGCAAATGTTGCTACAACGTCTTGTCTTTACCCCCCTGAACAGAACACACGCATGCAGACACTGGGTGTATATGTTTGTATGTGTATGACCAATGCAGGAACTCCTCAAGAGGCACAAACTCATGACATACACACATCTATGTAAGCTCTTGGACATGTTTAAAGTGGCCTAAATGAGGCATGACCTGCTGCTGGGTGATCACAGCGGATCTTTAGACGGAGGGTTGCACAGCCAAACACAGATTAGGCAAAGAAAATAAACCCCCATCATTCAAAGAAAACAATTTGTAACTGTTGTTTGGAGCAGCCCCTTCAAAATACATGCGTGTTAGTGTATGAGAGATGGCGGCAGGAAGAGAAAAGACACGGAGCAGTGAGGATACACAAAGGCTGTAAACACAGAGCATGAATGAGTGGAAAGCATAAAGGGACGGTTCATTCCAAAATCAAAAATACATATTTTTCCTTTTACCTTTAGAGCTATTTATTAATCTAGATCGGCCATAGACATGTCTGCCTTCTCTCTAATACAATGGGACTGGCTTGTGGTGCTCAAAGTGCCAAAAAAGATACAGCTGAAAAATTCAACAACAATTTCACCCTCCAGAAATCATGATTCGGTTACTCAAGATAATCCAGTCTTTGATGTGAGCAGTTTCATGTAGGAACTATTTTCCCTCATCCAAAATACACCCAACAACCGTATCACTGCACAGAAGGAAGCCTGCATCTACAACTAGCTCACCTAGCACCACTGAGCTAGCTAACGTTACAGCTCAGCCAAGGAGGACGCCATTACATCTTGAGCTGTTATGAGCACGAGCCTCTCGTCCGTGAGGAGATGCGCGCTTCTTTCTGCGCAGTACTACGGTTGATGGTGTAGTTCAGTAGAAAGAAAACAGTTCCCACATGAAACTGCTCACAACAAGGTCTGTGGATTATCTTGAAGAACCAGATCATGACTTCTGGAAAGGACATGGCTACTGAGTTTCTTTTGGTGCTTTGAGCACCACAAGCCATCTAGTTCCATTATATTCAAGAGAGGTCAGACATCACTACGGCTGATATCTCCAACACTCAGCAACTCACACCAAAACTATCTAACTGGATAAAAAGCGCTACATGTAAGAGGAAAAATATGTATTCTTGATTTAGGGGTGAGCTGTCCCTTTAAGAAAGACAACGCTGTGCAGAAATGCATATAAGCTGTTCCTGTTATCATAATTTCACCAGTGGCAGCTTGTCTCTTGTGTTGGCTGAACCCCTTTGCCTTTCTCTTCCTGATCCCTTAACCAAGCAAACCTGCAGCAGCTCACTATGATTAGCCAGCTATCTGAGTCTCACAGTTCAAACACACACCATCTAGACAGCTTGTTGGAGAGGATAAATATTGGGAAGAGCAGAGACTGACTTCTTTATTTCAATCATTGTGTCATTTTAAAGAAACAGGAAGTTTTCATGTTACTTTTAGGACCTTTAGGGTCAAGAGGGCATTCGTCTTTCTGCTGCGTTTGCTACCAATGCACCCTTACTGGGAGTGTGAGTGCTACTCTATCATCCATGGCGACTATAGATCTGGTGTCAAACAAGTCAGATAGGCTAAAAGGTCAGCTGTTAGCCTGTGGTGTTGGGTTTCCAGACTGGTAAACGCACTGTTATGTCTTTAACACACCATTTTCTCTTCCTTTTTGTCAATGTTAATAAAAATGCCCGCTCCCAAGAGAACCTGGACTCAGTCCTGAAAGTGCCATTCAAATAAATGAACACCAATCCTATAATGCTGCATCCCATTTGGCGGGAGGAGCTCGTATGTGCGCCTTCAGGCTGCTTTGGACAGTAAAATGAAACTTTACTGTGTGCTACAAATGTCTAGAGAGTTAAAAGCTCTCTGGTTGCAGGAGCAGATGATTCATTTTACTGCTGAGTTGCTTAGGAGAGGTGGGCCATTTCTGATTACTATGACAAATTTTAATGCCAGGAAAGCATGCAAAGCCTTACAAGACCCAGCGAATGCAAGTAAAAATCATGTAATTCATTTGTTCAGAGGGAGTAATCTCATCACGCGAAGGACAAGAGAGGACGGTCCAAAGAAAAAACACATTATAAGGAAACATAGGCGCATATACAGCGTAGCAGGAAAATGTTGTAATTTTTCATACTATGTGGATAAAACTCAATCAACCCCGTGCAAACGCCATGTAAATTTGAGGTTTTTTGAAGCTTATGCATAAAGCCTGCCAACAGCGGACACGCAGAAGCCAGGGTGCATGTTTGACACAATGGGATTGCAAGTTAGAGCCGCACAGGATGCAACAGTTCAAGGGAACACAAATGACATCTGCTGTAATCGGAAACAGGGAATTATCCTCCCACTCCGTATTCCGCACCACGATCCCCTTCGCCATTGTTTCTAGTCTGCGTGTTGAATGACTGAGAGAAGCGCAGAGACAAAGAGAACGGGAGAGCGAGGCAAAGAGACGGAGTTTGCCCACAGACCCCGGCTGCCTCGAACCTGCCTTTGTTTTCATCAGAAGCAGTCCTGGCTCTCCTGGGAGAGTTTGACGGACAGCTCTCTGTATGCCAGTCTATTATGTGATTCCTATCACACAACAGAAGCCTCAGTGCTCTGCTCCTCATCTCCCTCTTATTCAGAGGGATGAAAATACATATTCCCCCATCGCATACAGACACGCGTTTGTCACTCCCCACACGTCTGGAGGAGAAATGAAAATCATCAAAATGAAATATACAAAAAGAAAGACAATCAAACCAAATAGGGGGAAAAGTGCACCTGGAATTTTGTCATGGCCGACGTGCTATGCTCCTTAGCCTGATTAAGGGCAAGGACAGTTAATTGCAGAAGATCCATTGCCATTAAACGTTAAAGGGGAGGTATGGCAAACTCCATGAATAAATCAGCAGCGGTTATTACAGGAACAGGAGCCCATAGTATAATTAGAGCAGCTAAAACTATGCTCCCTAGCCATTATTCACCACGGGCCCTTGCATGTAAAGATCTGTGTACAGACAGGGGCTCCATTACACATAATTTATTCAGAGAGCTGGGGCTTTAAGCAGGGCGGTAAAAGGGTAATTATGTTAAAAATAGCCTCCAAGGTGGTCGGGGGAAGGCCATGTCCAGGTATCCCAGTGAATGCGAGGCGTCCCTGGGTCGCTCAGGCTCCTATGTCTCTGCCAGTTGTGGATCATTAGCCCGACAGAGGACGTCCTCTGTATGCTGTGTCACAAAGGAATCATCATTACCCGGACTGGTTAATATCTCAATCAAGGATGCTGGATACTGTCCTGTGATTGTGCAGTTTTATAAACCCAATAAAAACATATTTTTAGATCTGTTCATCTCTCTCCAGCTCAGCCTACTCACTCAACTAGCTAAACTATTAATATGCAGAGGCTGGCAACTCCCGTGCCAAGTCTGGCAACCCACTGGATTAGAAACTGAATTGGCTGGATAAGGATGAGCTTGAAGTGCGTGTCTCTCATTCACCATCATTCGCCTATCAGTGACTACGCTCTGTTCATCTCTTAATATTTCTGCATAAATGTATTATCAAGTACCTGATATGGCATGGTGTGATATACCACATGGGACTTTTTCAAATATCCTTGCACACAACACGCAAAAGGCACGTTAGTTTCCAATTAGTGCTCTCGGAAATCACTCAAAAATATCCCCCCGTGACTCAGTCATCAGCTCATTCTGTGTTAATTTCATAGAGTGAATGCACTTTAACATGCTCCAACCAGAGCTCAAAACAGCCTGACTATGATGGATCAATTGCAGCGAGCTGAAGAGGCCAACTGGCAATGAATGTCTCGCTATTGCAAATGCCACTCCATCGCCTGGCTCCCTCCAGCCCTACACAACTCCTGGAGTAATGAATGTTTTCTTCAATCATTTGCACTGCAGAACGCGCACAATGGCACAGGTTCCCACATTAGTTGCCAAGTCTCTATTCAACACCATGCAACTCCCTCTCAGCAATATGAAAAACCTCTTTTGATCATGCTGCAATTACCTCAAACAACTCTCTCCTCCATATGCATCTAAAGGTGCCAAGATCACACAACCAATAATAGTTGGTTATGAGCTGGTTATGGAGAAAGTGTGGGGCTGCTTTTTGAATCTCTATTATTGACCCGCGGAGCCAGCTGAACAATCACGGTGGTCCATTGTAATAATGGTGACAGTATTGAGCTGGTCCAGGCATGGTTGCTTACCTCCATTGGTTCTTGTGCTGCAGTTAATCTCATCTGATACTGTTAAAGAGCATAAACAAGCATGAGTGGTTAGTGGCTTCTGGATCATGTTATTGAGCACATGCATAGCAGAAAGAGAAAGAATTAGAAAGAACAGGGCAGATACCCGATAGTTTGAGAACAGTAATCTAAGTATAACTGATATTATACTGAACAAAAGCTCAAACACAACACATGTTTTTCTCCCATTTCTCACTGGTTTAAGTGAAAGAACACTTTTTATGCACTCAATTGATATATTTCTCTCAAAATTTGTTGAGATCCGTGTAAGCACTTTAAAATGTGCAGTACAGCACACAGCACAATGCCACACACATCCCAAGTTTTGAGCTTGTTACTGTCATGCTGACTGTAGGAATGTCCACCAGAGCTGTTGCCGGTGAACTGAACGTTCATTTCACTACTACTTCACCAGCATCGTTCCTGTGAATTTGGCAGTACATCCAACCGGCCTCACAACCTTGGACCACATGCAACCACATCCAGGTCCACAAGGACACCACACATCCAGCGTCTTCACCTGCAAGATCATCTGAGACCAGCCACCCAAAAAGCTAATGCAACAGCTGGATTGCACAACCAACACATTTCTGAAACCCGTCACTGCCTCAGGGAAGCTCACCGCTTGCTTGACCTGACAGCGTTACATCTGTTAAGGTCATGTATGTCCTATTTTATTTTGATGCTCACCCTTGTCTCTTGTTTCAGGTACTTTACTTCCTGCCCCTGTGTGTTTCCCTCCTATGTGATTACCTGCCCCACCCTGATTGGTTTCACCCGTCCCTTTTTACTTATCCTCCCTTGTGTATTTAGTCCTTGTGCTGTCCTTTGTCTGTTGCCAGTTCGTTCTCAGTTGTTTGAGTGTATGCTCTAGCCATTTTTCTTTGTGTTTTCTTCATATTAGACCAGATTTTTGCATTTTTGACCCAGTTTAGGCCTTCTGCCTGTGGATACCTCTATTAGGAATGATTATTACTGTACTGACATCTTTTTTTCTGAGTCCTCTCTTTGTTGGCTCCAGTCTAATAGACAGCGGTTTGTCATTGTAACCGACTTATGTGGTTGTGAGGCCGGTTGGATGTACTGCCAAATTCCAGGAAATGACATCGGAGACAGCTTATTGTAGTGAAATGAACATTTAGTTCATGGACGACAGTTCCGGTGGACATTCCTGCAGTCGATGGCACGCTCCTTAAAAAAACAATTTTAGAGTGACCTTTTATTGTGACCATCTCCACGCACACCTGTGTCGTAATGATGCTGTTTAATCAGCATCTTGATTTGCCACACCTGTCTTAGAGAAGGAGAAGTGCTCACGGATCAACACGGATCTCAACAAAGTAGTGACCAAGAGAGAGAGAAATATATTTATTGAGTGCACAAAAAGTCTTTGACTTTAACTTAAACCTGTGAAACATGGGGGCAAAAACAAAAGTCCTGTGTTTAAATCTTTGTTCAGTGTACATTTCATGCAAGGACCTGTCAATCATGAGGCTTACAAAGCAAAGTGGCTGGAATGTGCTAATGTATTACTGCCAGCCGCGGCACCTCACGTCTCTTTCTTCCCTTTTCTTCCCTCTCTCAATCTTGTTCTCCATCTAAATGGGATTGAACCGCGGGGTGTCTGACCAGTTTAGCCTATTTCAACAATGATGGGCTTCAAAGTCATGAAATCCATCTGCTGATGTGATTTGTGAGCACCTGGAACCCGATTAAAAGGAGGGACAAAAATACCAAGTGACAGAATAAAATGAGAGTCTGCAGGGGGACAGCATTGTTGAGCATGTTAACCATTTAGTCAGCATGGCTTTGAAAGCGCAGAGCAGCTTTATTAAAGTGTTAATGGAAATTAGATAGGTATCCCCACACCCGCAACTTCACCCAACTTCTGAAGACAAACTTCAGTGTCCAACAGTGCGCCAGTGAAAGAGCTTAAGGATAAATGCTGGCACCATGTTCTGTGGCTCACTTCATGTTCAGTTCTATAATACATTACCCGTTGGCCATTTCTCATTGTGTGGCTTTGATGTAATAATTTCATTAAAATAATCAACATACTGTAGCAGTGTGCGCCTTTGAGATAAATGGAACTTATGTGACATCAGATTCAAACCAAATCACAATATGTAGCTTTCATTTTGAACACAGACTCCAGAGCTGGCGTTCCATGTATCGACTGAAACACTTCTCCTCTGGGAACTCATGTCAGTTACTAGAGTTATTATGTGAGGGGAACAAGTTAGTTATTTCCCTGCACCATCTGAATGCTGTGATGTTCTCACTGATGGATTATGATTTTATATTGGCGAGGATTTCTGTCAGCAGGATATTTCACAAACTCAATTGGGCCCTGAAAGTGGTGGAGGGGAATGTGGTTTTGAATTACATCTAACAACGCACACCCTGATCTGGAGGACTAAGACATAATAGAGCAATAATAGGGATTTGTAATACATCAATAACACTGGTTATCCCAAGAGTGAGGCATCGTCTTATGAGCAGATAAACTAGTCTCTTCTGTCAAAAACAAACTGCTGTTTTCTAGAACTAATCAAATTCACAAATAAATGCTGATGCCACTTTGGAACAATTAAGAAGCTTTTTTGATTAAACTCATTGATAAAATGTGCATTTGGGATGCTGAGAACGCCATCCTGGAGCCATGCTGTCCACTCTGCTCACTTCCTGTACTCTGTTATCTCCAATTATATTTTTATTCGACACTTAAAACATAATGGAAGAGATTTTTGTGCTCAACTAATTGCTCAGTGAAACCTATCCAGTGGCTAATTATTATCTTTCTCCTAAGCAGCACTTTCCGCTGGAAGTTTGTGTTGACTTTGTGGAAAAGTTTTGAGGGTGGACAAAGAGCTAATACAGGGAAGGCGGACCCCACAGAGCTGAGTGCAGTGGCCCGAACGTGTATCAGTCTGTGGGAGAGACAAAGATTTCCACAGGTCTCTGGGCTCCATGTGGAATGGAGTTGGCTGTTATCTGTTATGATTAGCCAGTGATCCGAGAGAAGGCAGCGTCTGCTTCAGCCTCAGTGGGAGAGGCTCTGAACTCGCACCATCCTCTTCCTTAGATACAGTCTGTGGGTTTGAGGATGTGCTTGTGTGTGTGTGTGTGTGTGTGTGTGTGTGTGTACGTGCATGCATGTGTCTCACTGGCCTTCCCATCATTAGACAGCCACTAAAGAGGCCATTGTTCTCTTCCTACTTCTGTTTTACCCATGGTCCACTGGACACAGGGCCATGGGAGATGAAGGCCAAAAGAGGAGAGGTGGTGGCTGGACAGCACTGAAGGACTGTGTTGTGTGTGTGTGTGTGTGTGTGTGTATGTGTGTTTCTCTTTTTTAAAATCGTCCTCTTTTTCTCACCACTGTGCCTCTACTGAGGCAGCTGGAAAATGTGACAAAAGCTGAGTGGTTGAGGAGTCACAGGTTACAGAGAGATCTAACCCAATCGCCAGAATAAATGTAGGCATTGTACGTTTCTGCACACCATGGGTACGGTATGTAACGTTTGTACGTCATTATGTAGCGGAAATGTTAAAACTTTGGAGTCAACATGTAGTTATGTTTCAGCACCACTTGGTTATTGTTAGAAAAAGATCATGTTCTGGCTTAAAATACCTAGTTTTGGTGGCACAGTGACAGTTGGAAAAGGCCGCAATGTCTGTATGCAGCTGGGTTGCCTAGGTGTCACTCCATCGACCATCCCCCTCACCTCCCGATGACATAAGTCACCTCATGTACTGTACATGTAAACAGAACTACATCACTTTAGAAACAGAAATGTACAATGCCAAAAGTTTCTGCGGCCGCTGGTACATCAACACTCTGGGGGTTTCCAACAGTCATTCCAGTTTTACTATAAATAAACCAACACTGGAGGCTAAAATTGAGACCCAAGATCCTTCTTGTAAACATTAATCATTGACCTAGTGTACTTGCCATTTTATTAGAGATTACTGTGGTATTCCAGGAGCATTTACTTTTGGTTTTCCCTGTAACTAAAGTGGTTTATTCTAGTCTACGAAAACTGTTCCCTCGTTTACAACCTGTCTGATTGTCTTACTGCTTGTATTTTTGCTACATCAGACTTTGTTGTAGTGATGTCACCATGGTCCCAGATCTCAACGACTACTTTTGTACAAAGTTACTGTAATTAGTAAAAATGGTGGCCAAAACTATGAAAAGATAATCAACTGAATATCTGTTTTAAAGGAAAAGTTTTTGGCAAATACACTTATTTGCTTTCTTTTAGAGAGTTAGACAAAATTTCTATCTCTCTCATGTCCGTATGCTAAATATGGAGCTACTGCCAGCAGCCAGCTAACTTAGCTTAGCACAAAGACTTGAAACAGGTGGAAAGAGCTAGCCTGGTTCTGTCCAAAGGTAAGAAAAAGTGCACCTTTAAACACAGGTACCTCTAAAGTTCACTAACCAATGAGTTGTATCTTTTTTGTTTGGTCCATAGAAAAACCAGTGTTTAAAAGCCATTTTACGAGGTGCTACGTCCCGAACTGTTTCTTGGTCAGGACCAGCATCCGTGAAAATTAAGTGGCAGAAAAAGGGGCCGTACACATGCCGCGTTTTTGTAAAGGTAAAGGTAAAGTTCCGCTGATTGTCACCTGAGTGTGTGAAATTTGTTCTCCGCATTTGACCCATCCCCTGAGGGAGCGGTGAGCAGCAGCGGCGCCGCGCTCGGGAATCACGTGGTGATCTAACCCCCTATTTCCAACCCCTGATGCTGAGTGCATCAGGGGTTGGATGCAGGGAGGTAATGGGTCCCATTTTTTTAGTCTTTGGTATGACCTGGCCGGGGATCAAACCCACGACCTCCCAGTCTCGGGGCGGACACTCTACCACTAGGCCACTGAGCTGGTCTCAAATTCATTGTTTTCAATGTAGATGTGTAGCAGGCATGCCCAAATGCCAGAACGATGCCATCAAGGTGTGCATGTGTTCCTGAGTGCCTATATATCAGGGCCAATGGCTGCGCTTCAAGATTAATAGAGTTCAGCTTTTAGAATGCAGCAGCGCGCACCACATGTTATGTTGTGGAACAACCAGTCAGCCGACAGATATCTCCCTTCTTCCATAAACATCAGTCTGTGGTAAATATGGAAAAGCTGATCATGTTCGTGCAGGGCTACCAGAGCTTTACATCTGTCCTTTGGACGATAGGCCTACACACATATAAACAGCCCTTGGAAGGAGATCAGTTGTGCACTCAGATTTCAGATAAATAGGCTATGATACGGTGCTTGTCAAGGTTGCTTAGCAACCTCAGATGCAACCTGCCGCTGTGCTCTTGAAACCTGGCTCAAAAACGCACAAAATTAGCACCCAGTGCCTGGTAGGTAACCCTCAGTAAAACAGGATTTGTGTATTAAAAAAGAAAGAAATAAGCATATTTCCCAAAGTGTTGAATGTTTCCTTTGATCACACACTGGACTCCATGCATGTATAATGTGTGTGTGTGTGTTTTAAGCACGGCACAGCATTTACCTAGATCCATGCTCTTGGACTTGCGCGCCTTGATGATCTCCAACTCTGCAGCATTTTCATATTGTTTGGTGCGTTTTTCCGACATGCTCTGGCGCCCAAAGCCCTCCCTCTGGAACGAACCATCAGCGTCTGCGTCTGGACTCAGCGAGCTGCAGTACATGAGGAAGAAAAGAAGTATTATAATGTTGCCATGAGACATTGCAAACATGGGGTCGTTCCAAAACCATTTCTTTAATCCTATGATTATCCAATTACAGATATATTTTGTAATCATAAACATGAAGCTGCAGTTATATTGCTAGGGGCCATCCTTATGGTAAGACTGGGAGATTAAATCCACCTATTAATATTCACACAACCCCAAACCACAGCCCGAAACACTCCATCACTATCAGATAATGACCATCGACATTCAATACTCACACACACGCACACAGTCAGTTTCAATCCTTCATTTCAATGACTAGTCTAATCAAGGACACCTCCACCTCTGCTGGGTGGGATCACGGCGCACTACGATTGGGTAGAAGAGAGGCCTGGTTGAGATGTGTGATAGCCCAGTGAGGTGAGGGTGCTCTGGGGTCATGGCCACTCAATAACCCCCCCTCCTCCTATATGTCTGGAGCAGAGGCAGAACCCGGCCCACCATAGTGCGCTCCCTTTAAGATCCTCTATCTCTGTCTGGATCTTAATTGAAAATCGGAGGGGAGTGCAGAAAGGAGGCTGGGAGAGGGGGACACTGGTATTTGCATGCAGAAGAGTGCATTTACAATTAAGGTGAGAACATCTTGCCATTTGACGGGAGACAGAGGGGAGGAGATGCAGTGATGGAGTCTAATAAATTGTATATGCATGAGAGGACACTGTTTCCTTTGTTCTGTTGTGATCAAACATTATAACCATTAAAAGGTGTTTATGTCTTTACCTCTAGAGATCCTTTAGGAGAGTGAAACTTCTGCATTTTACATCAGATGTTTCATCAAAAGGCTTGATCTCTCCTGTGATGGAGAACAGAGAGCTTTTGTCCTTAGCTGGAAGTTATAAAGTGGAGTCGTAGGGAGGAATATGTTTAGTTGACAATGTCTCCTCTTAGAACACATGCTCCTTCAAGAACCCTTCAATATTTGCAATATCACTTAACAGCGACTGCAGACCTGCTGGCACTGTTTTGCATGTAAACAATTCTTATTTGGGTTGTCAACCCCATTTAACAAAAGAGCCGCTTCATGTGTCACCGAGGGGCCGTCGTCAACGTGTCACTTTGCTGTCGACCATACCTGACAATCCCAACTAAGATCAGACCGCCTCGCAGGACCGACTCCATCTGACACAGGAAGAGAGGGAGGTGGAGCAGGAAGAGAGGAATGACAGCACAGATGTATTATTCATTTATTCATCATCCCTCGCTATTCTCCTCTCATCATTCCATGCCCACAAAAAAAACCCCAGCCTGCCCTCTCTTTTTCTGTCTCCGCAAATGTCATCTGTCGGAGCGTGACTGAGACGGTGCAGGAGAGAAAGGACGTATTTTCAGCCTGAATTTAGATTTCGTTCATTCTTGCCAGTGTCATGTTTTTTGGGCCAGTTGAACACCCGTAGAACGTAGACAAAGTGAGAGGCCAGCAGGTGCGATCATGCGCAGCCCTGTCACCCAGGTACAGAGAGTTGGCGAGCGTGTGACCGTTTGTGAGGGCAATTACGGACACAGGCAGTTTGTGTGGAATCACAACTCGGCTTGTCCGGGCAAAAGCACGGTGAGAAATCTGCGGGCGGTAAGAGTGAAGTTCAAAGCGACGGCCTAACGGTGGTGCAAATTCACTCGGTAGGAGTTCAGATCTGTTGGTTTAAGCTGGCGCCCATTTTAACACTGCCTCTGCTTTACTTTAGATCATGCAGAGCAATGACTAAATGCCCGGGTTGGGGATCCAGGGTGAAGAGAAGCAGGCAACTGTGTTGCTTTTAGCATACCTTCACGCCGGAGGCACCCGCTGTCTTAACTTGCACCTCAGGTCTCTGCGGCAGGAACTATTTGGAGGTGGCAGTAGCAGCACTCTTTTTAACTTGCGTCCTATTATAGCCACGCTGCTCCTACCTGCTAACACTCATCACAGGTTGCATGTGTCTTTGAACTGAATTGGATGCTATTCAGTTTTGTGAAATTTAAAAGCAACAGTATACATGCCAGGAAATAAGTGTAAAGCTTAATGTACTGAAGGCTTGGCAAAGCTAGTTTTAATCTTCGGGTCTACTTAAAGCTGACACACAAAGATTCACAGCTACTACAGTCCATTAATAGAAATACAGCACTCAATTACAGATCTTGTATTCACTTTCTACTGGCTATTAATTTTCCCATCGGAATGCTTGTTGTAATGAGATACTGCTTTGAAAGTCTCTTTGCTCTGATCCAGATGCTTCTTAAGCTCAACCACGGCCTACTGGTGGAGAGAAAAGCAATCGGAGGGATCCTAACTGGTTGAGCCTGTGAAGCAGAGACCCATACTGGACTTGGATGACCACTGAATTGCTCAATTTGATCACATCCTCAATGAAAATCGAATTGGATAGATGGAAATAAGAAATAGCTTGACCATGTGAGCGCCTCCCAGGCAAGTTAAATAATCTTTAGAGTGGCACAATTTCTTCCTCAGACCATCCGTCCAGTCCACGCCTCCAGCCTATCTTTAATAGTGGGCCCAATCCATTTGGATAATACATTCCCTCATCTCGTCTTTAAGCAGTGTTTAAAAGCAATTTCCACTATTCCGAGCAGATGCCTTCCACCCCGCTCAAAGTCCTCCCATCATCTAAAATTAACTAGCGCTGAGGATTGCTCACAGGCAAATCCGCAGCTTTAACTTGCATTTCACATCAACTTGTTCCTGTCTCCGTCTCTCTCGCAGGAAGTTAAATGTGTCAAACTGCACATCAGCCTTGTTGCTAAGTGGTGTGTGCTAAAAGCCGTCTGTGCTCACAATTTACAGGGTCGGTTTTTTTTTCCTTCTTTTTCTCAACTCTCAACCCTTTTTTACCCTCATTTAAAAAGGACCCCAAAGAGGTAAGCCTCAAAGTGTCCTAGTTCTTTGAAAAGTGGAGCTCGGTGTGATCGACTGGCGGGGGGGCTGTGTGCATTAAGTTTCAACGCCTCAGAGAGGGGGCAAGAGGTGGGGAGCGACGCCCGGTAAGGTGCTTCTGAAATGGTCCTTCTGAGGCTTGGAGGAGGCCGATTCAGCTGACCGCACGGATGCATAGCTGGGCCAGGGAGCTTGGAGCTGCCTTCAATGATTGCATACAGCCCTGCATGAGAAGTCTGTCCTGCCAGCACGTGCACCAGCAGACACTGGATTGTTGAAATAATTTATATGTTTCAGGGTGCACGCAGAGGTCCTCTCTTACATCTTTGTACAATTTTCTGAAAAATGAACGTACTGTAAAAAGTACGTCTCACATTACCACTTTAATTTCACTTAATTGCACCTATAAACCGTTTGACTTAAACCTGGGCATAAAGACCGTAAAATAAAATGGCTCCATCAGTGCCACACGGAGGAGCAGCTGCACCTTTGATTTGCTGCAATCTTCTTTTAATTGTGATGAAGTTGCAGAGAGAGACAGAGCGAGCGAACAAGATCAATTAAGACCTCTTTGTCTGTCGGCTGACTCCCGCACAGACCTCCTCATTCATTCCCTGCCTGCCGTACGGATGCTTTAATTGAGTTTCGCTGCACTGACCTCTCCGGTCTTCTCAATGGGAAAGCGACTGACAAGGACCAGGCAAAGAACATATTTGTGTGTGTGTGTGTGTGTGTGCAGGTTACTTTGGCTCCCACTCATGCTGAGATTCACCAACACCCCTGTCACATCGAGGCAGTGTAGGGCACACACACACATAGTACACAACACAGGAAGTCTTGGATAAACACACCCAAGGTGAGCGCAGATATGAAAGCATGTATGACACGCTTGTAGCAATGGTGCACCACTGAGACATGGTAAATATTCATAAAGCCAGAGGAGACTATTAGCATTTAAGGAAAAACAATGCCTGCAATTTATGTGTGTATGTGTGTGTGTACTACCTGGTGTAAAGTCACTATCAACTTAAATGGACATGTGAGATGAGTCAAATAGTGTGTGTGTGAACGCACTACAGGGCTGTTTGCATTTATATGTAGTTATGCTAATAGCTTGATGGGAGAAACACATGCTTAATAGAGCACTTGTGATTCTTAGTTACATTACTGATGATAGAGACTATTAGAGAGTCAACTGAAGTAGGCAGTCTGCCTGCAATGTTAGTTTGGAAGTTTGTTTGTTCGTGTCTGTGCAGACCTTTTCCACTTTATATGTTAATTTGTGAAATTGTTTACCAGCCAATGTGTATCTAAACACTCGTGAGACTGAGGGCGTCTGTGCTGCAGTGTGTATGTGTGTGTGTATGTCAGTGAGTGTGTATGTTTGTCTGGAGTCCTTTCCCATCTCTGCTGGTTGACAGACTGTGTCAGAGCTGCCTGGGAAATGATGTTTCCACCTGTGACACAGTCGAGTTCTCTCTCTTTCTTTCCCGCCGTCTCTCCCGCTGTCCCTTTCCCTTCCCTCTCACCTTAATGAGAATTGACACCTATCCTCCACTCTGTCAGCTACAGTACATCCAGATGAGGTCCAAGCCATGGGGACGGCGGTACTCTAGTTATCAAGGTTGTGGCAGTGCCCCTAGTGGTTCAAGTGAGGGAGTGGGCTTTCTTTTCCAGGGAGGTTACTGCTCTTCTACAAGCTCAGCTGTTGTCCTCTGTCGTCCGCTTACAGAAGCCTGAACGACATTCTGAACAGCGCATAGGGACAATAAAAGCATTTCTATTACTGTAAACTAGCATGCCATTTTCTTACATTTGACTTACTAGGGGAGAAAAAAGTTTCAATATTTTAGTGTATATGTTGAAATTGAGGAAGGAGTGTGATAAGTTTGGAACATTTTGCATCCTTGCAAGGTTATTTTATGATGATTTGTCTTGTTGGATGATTAGTATTCAGTGTTAATCCCTTAATTTAATCATTTGTGAACCTAAAACCTGCAGAATGAAACCTAAGGGCTTCAGTCATACAATTAAATCAATCATACAAACAACATTTAATTGAAGTAACTGCACCGTATTACTCATATCACAAGTGGCCTTTATCTGATGTTAACTGAACATGCATCCTCTCCTCCTGCAGGTGGTGAAACTTAATTCAGCTGGTGTGCAGGGCAGCTATGATAACAGTGGTTGGTATGGTAATAGCAGCCTGTGCGCCATAGGCTAGCTGCTAGTAGTTAGTTCCTGGCTCACAGTGATGTTGCGTAACGCTTCCTAAACTTCAGAGGGATGAGCATGCTGCGGACACCCCCGGCTTTTTTGTGCACTGCAGTGCCAACTCAGAGCGCTCTGCACTCTCACCTCCTCCCCTCGCTGGAGTTAGAAAGTGGAAATATCATTTTACCTGTCTGAATTATTCAGAGAAAATAATTGTTACAGTTTTTTATCGTTTGTGTATGCATTTATGAAAAATATATAATATATACATATATATATATATATATATATATATATATATATATATAGATAGATAGATAGATATAGATATATAGATATATAGATAGATAGATAGATAGATAGATATATGGTGGATGGTTTTCTACCTATCATGACATGACTGCTTGCTTTCACCAGAGAAGCTACTCAACATAACTGGCTACAGCAAATGATTGGTATACAGAAAACAACATAAACAGCCTTTTGTCCAGCGTTTTCTTATTTTCTCTTAAACAGAGTGTCTGTGTCCTTGTAGAGGGAGGAAGATAAAAACAAACTGTGCAGAGAAATATAGGTGATGATGAAAACTGACAGATGAGACAGACAGGTCAGACATCTCTCTGAAACTCGGTGCATCATTAATAACATGAAAACATAAGTTGTATTCAGTCAGCATGTTGAGTTGTAAGTGTTTTTTTGCTTCTCAGTTTTGACCGACTTGAAGGTTTAAATATCCTCAACTATAAGGATCATACAGTTTATCCTGCTGTTGCAGCCCCCCCTGTTGAAAATATGTTCCCGCACACACACCAGCTCCAATCACATTCTCAGAACAATGAAGCTCTCACATTATTTTAATTCTTACTAATCGTGCTATAATAACATTTACAAACCCACAGCTGAAGCCTTCTGCACTGTACAGTAATTATGTGGGAAAACTGTAAACTTCTGTTCACACTGTACTGTGTAATTACATGAGCTTAGCGCCCTTGTATTAAGTTATAGTAAGTTGTAATTACAGGAAGCAGGTTTAATAAAGTGCCATAAAAAGGCACTAATGTGGCCTAATGTTGCATTTTAATGGACCAAATATTGGATTTTTTTATCACAAGGCCACAAAAATGGTCGGTTTGTTATGTTTTTCTTCACTAGTACAGTTAGAAATGTTGTGGATCTACAAGGAGCTAAATGAAGAGAAAAACAACACACCGTGGCTTCACAGAATAAAATAGCATAAAGAAGCAGGTTCTGTTGTCGGGAGGAGACATATCAGTCTTTCAAAGAGGCTCATCTTCAAAGTCAAGTTGCTTTGCTTCAGTACTTTATAGGTAAGGGGTTTACACTCCTTGTGGTGCTTTTGCAAACTTCTCCTGAGAAGGGACTTTGTGTTTTGTTTTGTTCAGATGTTACAGCACAGGGAAACCTTGCAAAGACTTTTAAAAGCCTCTTTTGCTCCTGAAGGACAAAGTTGATGGCACCTTGCTGAGGATTAGAGAAAGCACCGAGAGGGCATTGTTATGAAAGGAAAATACCCATCCAAGTGTGGGTGCCAGTGAAGTGAAGTGAAGTGATGGAGGCTCTAGGTGCTTGACAATGTAGGCTTGATGCAGCTCGTGGTAAAGATGGTTTGAGTATCTCCTTATCATTGATCATCTTTAAATGATATCTTAATGTAATTCTCCGCAAGGGTTGTCCCTTATCACCAATCCTGTTTGTGATATTCATGGAGAGGATCTCGAGGCGCAACCGGGGGGAGGAAGGGGTCCGGTTTGGGGACTTCAGAATCACATCTCTGCTCTTTGCAGGTGATGTAGTCCTGTTGGCTTCATCCCACCATGACCTCCAGCGTGCACTGGGGCGCTTTGCAGAAGCAGTCAGGATGGGAGTCAGAACCTCCAAATGTGAGGCCATGGTTCTCTGTTGGAAACCGGTGGACTGCCCTCTCCGGGTTGGGGGACAGTTACTGCCTCAAGCGAGGCAGTTCAAGTATCTCGGGGTCTTGTTCATGAGTGAGGGTAGAATGGAGCGCGAGATGGATCGGTGGTTTGGTGCGGCTTCTGCAGTGATGGTGAAGAGGGAGCTGAGTCAGAAGGCGAAGCTTTCAATTTAATGGTCCATCTATATCCCAACCCTCACCTATGGTCATGAGCTCTGGGTAGTGACTGAAAGAATGAGATTGCGGATACAAGCGGCCTAAATGAGTTTCCTCCGTGGGGTGGCAGGGCTCAGCCTTAGAGATAGGGTGAGGAGCTTGGACATCTGGAGGGAGCTCAGAGTAGAGCCGCTGCTCCTTCGTGTCCAAAGAGTCAGTTGAGGTGGTTCAGGCATCTGATCAGGATCCTCCTGGGCCAAGAAAACACTGAAGGGATTACATATCTCATCTGGCCTGGGAACACCTTGGGGTCTCCCAGGTGGAGCTGGAAAGCTTTGCTGGGGAGAGGGACATCTGGGGTGCTTTGCTTGGAGCTACTGCTCCTTGGATGGATGGATAGATAATGTAATTTTTAACTGATTGCAAAAAGACAACTTTCTTTTTTGCACACTAACTATGCAAAAAGGAAAAGATATAGACTGAGACAGCAGTTAGAGGGAACAGATAGCCTACACCCTGCAACTGCACTTCATCAACTTCTGGGATGAGAACCAGGTGGAAACCTAAAACATTCCTTCAGCATCTCAGACGGATCTGCTTGTATTAGGAGCTGCCATGATTACACACTAAATTGTCTTTCTGACACTGTTCCACATTCCAGCCCTGAGAGGAAAAACCTTTATTCTTGCTTATCCAGATTATTCTGCTGTTATCTATTTTACTGTAAATCATTTGGACGTCCTCCTTCCTGTTTGGCTTAGGATTTAAACTAATGAAGGAGGAGGCAGACACCGCAAAGGGAATTAATGTGACAGGTCAGGACCTGGTGCTCAAATCAACTTAGTGCAGATATGCAAAGTAATAACTTACAACCTTTATTTATCCAGTGAAACCTGACAGAAGACACATGCTGTTTTCCATTACCTCCCTGAATCACACTCACACCCTTTAACCCTCCACACATCCTGGACTTACACACAGTCTTCTACATCTGGCTGACAAGTGTCCATATCAACACAACGGATTTAAATAAGTTTTGCTGTACCACCTGGTCTATTTGAACCAGCAGCTGTCTATTCACAAGCCACTCTCACTAAGCTTAACACTACCACCACCTAGCTCATAAAAAGGAGTAGCAGTATTAATATTAATAGTAATAAAACAGTCTATAATACAGCAGCAACAAATAAAACTTGGATATTTGTACATTACCATTTTAACAGAGATCTAAAAGCACAGGGCTGTAATATTTATAGCCCGTTTTATTATCATTTGAGGCCCGTAAAGCTGATGTAGCACAGCAACGCTTCATAGCAACAGGATGGCTCTGAGTACCTGCAAGAGAAGGCAAAACAGGCGTATGTCTTCACACTAACAAGAACCAGGTATGCGCACATACATAGAACACACATCCATTAGATATTGGCTAGGGATGTCAAGAAAAAAAAAAAAAAGTAGGTCAATTTATGTGTCTTGTGTGAGATGGGATTTCTGCCTCCAAAACAACCATTTATCTTGGGGGCCTGCACGTTAGCACACCAACACGTGGGCTATCATTCACTAGCAACCTGCTGAGGAGAGGACTGAAACTGAGGGAAAATATCACAGAGGGTGAGATATGAATGTATATTTATAAAAATTCTGAAAGAAAAGTGAGTATTTTCTCAAAGAATAGGGTCTTTAATTGATTTTTGTTTACATTAGCTGTTATTTACCTTCTAATAACCACCAACAGATGCTGAAATTACCTTCCGATTATCCTACATTAACAGAGTAAAGCAATAAATTAACTTCACAAGCCAACTGGCCTTGTTATTCTGTGTGTGAACAAAGTCACATACAGCGCTGGCACTGAAGAAATAAATTAATGTAGGGGAAATAAAAAGAGTCGGGAGAGAGAGAATCTTAGTTTGTTCAATTCTACTGGGTGAAAAAAGGACAAGAAGAGAAAGCGCCTGAATTACAATGATTTTACAAGCCAACCAGCTACTTTTGTGCTTTGTGTATGCACTGTAGGTGTATAGCTGTGGCCTTGGCAAGGCGCCTCCCATGAGGAAGGGAGGCTGCATAATACTGGAGGCCAGAGGTGAGACTTTCACGGCTCTGCACAATACATATTCAATACGTACCGGGCCCTGGCTGCACTGTTGCAAGAGCTTAATTAAAAAGTAACAGTTCCAATACATTGGAGTCTGGCTGACCCACATCCCCTGCTGGCTCAGTGTGCCTGTTAACGCTGTGTGTGTGTGTGTGTGTGTGTGTGTGTGTGTGTGTAGAAGGATGTTGGGGGCACTTGAAAAGGAAAATGAGAAACAGTAAAAGTCAGTCAGAAAGAGGATACACACTTGGTGCGTTTAAGCAGCTGTTAGCATTTGAGTGAAATAGAAAATGTGAAGGTGTGTGTGTGTGTGTGTGTGTGTGTGTGTCTTTGAGGACATGAATTATTCACAATAACCCAAGGCAGCGGTATATAGCACACTTCTGCCTGGTGTGCACGCGTCCTCCACGTGCATGTGTGCAAGTGTTTGTAAGCGCAGAGTGTGTAGAAATGGTGTGCGAGGAAGTCTGAGTGCAGTTCAGCCATATGCTGTGGACCTAATCCACTATGACAAACCTCTGACATCACATGAACAACAGGCATGCTGAGCAAATCTACTCATTCATAATAAATGAGAGAGGGAGAGGAGGAGAGAGTGGAGAGTCTCCAGGGAAGAAGAAATAAAAATACTAAATAAATAAATAAATAAACCGAGCATCTCTATTCGTGGCAGCCAGCATTTCACCTTGAAAATATGGGGAAAAAAATCAAGTCTGTGGTTCTGTTGCAGCATGTTACATCCAGCCAATCATAAGACAGAATAACAATTGTTATAAGATGAAAATGACTCAGTTAATCACAACCTACGTTAAGTGAAAAAGCAGTTCCTGACTTTATCATTCAGACGAGAATGAGGACATGATTGGATGTCTTGTCTTTGCACTTCCTGTGCCCGTACACTGCAACCATACAGGAATGAGTAATTAGAGTGAGTGATTATACCTTTAAGAATGAACAGCTATAACTTCCTGTGCTAAAAGGCAGCCATTAAGTGACAACAATAAAAGGGAAAGACAAGCACAGAGCAATGCTGTAGTGCTGAAGTCTTATTCTTTTTTTCTGGGTCTATAAAGGTATCTCTACATATCTGGTTGTGTCCCTAAAGAGATTTAGTTCTCTGACAAAGGTTGATGAGCTTCATATTTTATCATGAGGGTGCTGCAGTCTGTAGACAGAGTGTGGCGCTGAAATCCCAAGGGAGGTTGGGGTTAGAGAGGTGGAGGTACTGTGTGAGACCCTCTGAGTTTCTAACTCACAGTCTGACTGCTGCTGGGTCATCCATTATTTAACACACAAACAGAGCCACACATGTGCTTTGCCATGTACAGCTCACATACACTCACACCTTACACAACTACTACTTCCCTGAAAGTTACCAGCATCTTGGGAGTCTGACTGTAGCCCTGATGCAAAATTCAATTACTTTCCTGTAACAACTTTTTAGGATATGATATGAAAATGTCATTTCCTGGTTTGTTAAGGCAGATAGTGCTACTGAGGAAAGTCATCACACTATGTAACAAGGAAAGTTCACTCAGTAGAGTGCAGGTTTTCGCGAGGTGTGTCTGGGGGCACTTGGGAGGGGAACAGGAAGTGCAGGGCAGGCTGTGTGTCCAGGGTGTATGCTTGACAGTAGGGGGTTGAGGGGAAGATGATGTGCAGGTTAATCTATCAAGGTGTAACCAGAGTAGACAACCTCAAATACAATGTTCCTTTCCACTCCTAAATATAGAAGAGTTGAATCTCACTCAATTGTCCCTCTGGGCTCCCTTACAGTCAAGATGTGATGAAGATTACAAAAAACAGGGATTTATTCATCTCTAGTGGTGCCTAGCTTTAGTGGATCATTACATATCGGGTATGGAATTCATCTGCAGATGCTCCAGTTCAAAATGAAACCGAACTTTTCTGTGGATATCAGTTTTTGAGCAACAAAAAAAGCAAAAATGTGGCCTGCAACAGACCTGGCAAGGCTTGTGTTTTAGTCTTAACTGACTGCCGGAAATATCTTTCACCATGTGATTCTGTTGACAATTTGAGGACCCTAGTGGCTGGTTAAGGAGTGAGGTGTAAACAGTCAATGACGAGAAGTCCTTGAGAATGCATACAAAAAATATTAGGCTGACTGGTCCAGTAGTTAGAGAGATTAGCTGACAGACAGATGCAAACATGCACACAACCACACACAAGACTGAATGCTTACGCCTGGAAGAGATGGAGGTCGATTACTTGCAATAACTGAAAATGCTTTCATATATTCTTGTGATCAAGAGACATGATTTTCTGGTTTCCTGGATCAGTCTGGGAAACACTGCTCCCAACCACGCTGCTGCTGCAGTCCAGAAATGCAATGACCCACAAGTACCCTCGCCTACAAACCTACACTAACCTAACCTCCTGCATACTGAAACTGCAAATACAGAAAACATCCAGCCTTCTTCCATACAGGACCTGTCTGAAGCCCATCAAGCTATAAATAATTCAATCAACTCAACCCCCTGCTCACCATTCATTCTGACCGGGCAGGTCGTGAATCCAGGGCACTGGGTTCTCTCCCACAAAGCCCATGTCATCGTGGGAACTGGAGGACGATTGGTCGGAGAGGTGTGCAGGAAGCAGGGGCGGCCTATCGTCTTCGATCATCACTATGTCGTCCTGTGGCATGTTCACAGTCGGAGAGAGCTGGTAGTTACCTGAAGAAGAGAGAGGAGAAGAGGTTTTATAACACAACGTAGCATCACTTCTCAAGGTTTTCTTTAATTAGTGGTGGTCTGATAACAGATAGATAATCAGACTGAGAAAATATATGAACATGCTGGAACAAAGTTCACACACACTCCACTCCTCCACAGCCATGTTTGTGTAAGCACAATCATTTTGTCTTACTTTAGTAATTACCAAGATAATGCTGTATACATAGATAACTTTGGCTGAGATAAGTGTACTATGGAATTTTCATATCAGGACATGCCTGAAGGACATTAACGTTTCTATACAACTTTGCAATGCTGAACGCAGACACAGATGCTGTATAACAAGACAGTACCTGCTAAATGGTTGTAGGGTCATAAGACTCATGAAAATACACAAAAATGGACAGCACAGACACAAATGACTGATTTAATGTCTGTCCTCCAGAATCCAGTCTCTTAATGTCGCAGACAAAAGTTGTAGACCCGACTAGTTTTATCCATTCTCTTTCACGCTTCTCCAAGGACAAATATGAGCAGTAGAAGAGCTCCCCTGATCTGTATTCTGTCCTGTCTGACCCTCCCGCTGAGGACTTCTTTGAATCGCTCCTTTGCTGCTCCTCTGGAGTCAAAGTCAATGGGGAATGTGCTGTCGTGGCTAGCACTCAGCACCAAGGGCAGAAGAAGGGTTGTTCAGCAGCATGAGAAGTGGCATTACAATACAGAGGTGGAGGACTCACTCTGCAAATTTGATCAGCGCATGACTTACTATGGACACATGAAAGAAAGTCAGGACAAGTGGCGAGATTAAACTTTAACCACACACCTGCTTGCTATTAGATGTAGGTTTAGAGAAATGCTGGACTTCCTGTGGCTTTTGCTTTTGTTTCCATTATCGTAGAGCCGTTTTGCAAATTTAATAGCTTAGGAACAATTGTGTGTAATCACTAACAGCAGACAACAATATTTACCCTGGCAGGATCCCAACATGAATCTGAGAGGCATTTAATTTCACTGGGGCCCGGTGAATGATAAATGCATATTGTGGAAGTAAATCTGAGCACCAATCAACGCGGCAGTGAGGTGTGTAGTGCAGTTTAGTTAGTTGCAGGAACCAAGGATTATAAGAAAAACAGAGATACAAAACAAAACAGCTGCGCAGGGGAGGAACCGAGGTGGGCTGAGACACCCCGCCCACCCACTGAAGTCAAACTACAAACAGAAAATCAAGCAGAAATAGTGTAATATGTTCGGTTATTATTCATACATGTCAGGAGTCTTATCAGTGGCATGTGATAAAAGAGATTTATTATACCTCATGTGAATATATGTTTCATACTAAAGGCTTCAAATGCAGTGTTGGAGTTGATTCATTTAATAGTATCACTGAGATAATAACTCTCTTTGTAATTACCAGATTTTTTTTTTCATCTTACCAACATGATGATTATTTTATTCTCTTGAAACAAAACCTTAATTCAGCACAGGGCAAACTGCTGTATATCATGACTGGAAAACCTCCCCAAAAGCCGGCCCCTGTACAGTATGTGCACATCTGTTAATTAATTCTTTTGGAAGCCTCATCCCTTTGTCTATGGACTGCTCATCTGAACCAGTTAAGATGGCTGCCAACACTGTACAGGTGAAATGAAGGCCATTTCTCACTCGGGCAGCTTGACAGAGAACTATGGGTAATTGAATTCACCCTGTACTGTAAATCAGCAGGACTGCAGTAATGACAGTGATAAACTCCAGGAAGTTGGTTAGACTAAGCTGGACTTATCACCTTCAGAGCATGCACACCAAGTCGTGAGCTACATTGCGGCTGGGAATCTTTATTAATCATGTATCTTTAATCACATTTTCTTTATACTATTATCTGTGACATGCACATTTGTTGTGTTTGAAAATACAATAGTACCTCCTCCTTTGACCACCAATTCAACTAATGCAGTGAATTTCAGCATAATCATATAGGAGAGGATTTTCCTTGACACAACAGATACAGATATGTTGTACTGAACAGCCATATTGGCACATGTCACTGTAGTTACTGTGACAACTGTTCTAGCTCTATGGTGAAATCTGCAAATGGGAAAAAAAGATACATTTACTGGTGCAGTTTATGGCCATTACTGCTTGTGCAGGTACTGCAGCAGTGGAAGAAGCACTTAAACCTTCAAGTAACAATAGGACAGTGTAGAAATACTCTGTTATTAGTAAAATGTAAGGGCTGGCTCAGGCTTGCTGTGGACCAGCCCCTAGTTAGGCTGATATAGGCCTAGTCTGCCGCGGGACCTTCCGTGATACACTGAGCCCATTCTCACCTTCTCTCTCTCTCACGCTCTTAGATTAAATTCATGTCCTATTACTTCATGTCACTAACTCAGCTTCCTCTCCGGAGCCTTTGTGCCCCACTGTCTCGCAGGTTCCCTCGAATCACGGCTACGCTTGAATCGTGGGTCATGGTTGCACCGTTGCCGTGGTCCTGCCTGATGCCTCCTACTGCTGCTGTTATTATTAGTCATACTTCTACTGTTATTATACACATATGATCATTAATTTTGTCACATACATATACTATCATATATTAACATACACTTAAAACATATATACCACCAAAATACTATTATTACTAGAATATTACTACTAAAATTAATGTTAATGTAGCTTATCTCTCTGTGTCTCTCCCTCTTTTAATGTTTTATTTAATGTTTTAATGTCATATTGATCACTGCACATTATTATTTTGATCCGCTCTATACACACAGCATCTATTGCACATCTGCCCCTGAGGTTTCTACCATTTTCTTCCCTGTAAAGGGTTTTTTTCTGAGGGTAGTTTTTCCTTATCCACTGCGAGGCTCCAAGGACAGAGGGGTCTTGTATGCTGTAAAGCCCCCTGAGGTGAATTGTGATTTGCGACACTGGGCTTTATGAACAAAATTGTATTGAATTGAAAGGTCCAGCATTGAAATGTCTACTCAAGTAAAAGTACATGGCATTAAAATATAGTTTAAGTACCAAATGTAAGAGTACTCATTGTGCAGAATGGCTTATACCAGAATTATACTGCTGATATTATGTCACTGGATTATACCTATTAATGTATAGAGTAGCTTAAACTATTGAATGATAATTTGTATGTTAAGAATATTTTGTATTATATTTTCACTGCAACACTGCAACTAAGATAATTTAATAAATGTTGTGGAGTAAAATGCACAATATATGCCTCTTAAATGTAGTAGAGTGGAAGTATAAAGTAACATAAATTTAATTACTCAAGTTCGGTACAATTACCCAAAAACTGTACTTAAATAAAGTGACAGAGTAAATGTATTGTATTACTTTCCACCACTGATAATGTGTAAATGATCTGCAGAGTTATTATTCTATATACATTCTCTGTACTTTCTTGTTTTGTGTGTCTTATCCTGTGTACAACAGCCGAGTTTTGTCCTCAGAGTCCTTGCACAAGTCCTCTAAGCCAGTTCTCAAACACTCTTCCCTCTCCTCTTTGTCGTCAGTGTCTCTGCTTTACAGTCATTTTAGCAAAAGTGCGGCAGTGTCAATAAGAGATGCCCCGCGGTTGTGTGTCCATTGGGGCCATTCTCATACCAGCCTTTACTTTCTCTTGGCTTTCCCTGAGCACAGTTACCTCTCAGTTGCATCAGTGACACTGAGAGTTTCACTACAGTAGCCACCTGGAAAAGACACACCGTGAAGTGGTGATATAACAGGGAGAGCTGTTTCATTAAAATAAGTGTTGTAAGAGCTTGGGTCTGTGTTTCAAGTACACAAAACTTTCCTCTGCATTCCCAATACGCACTCTTTAGGACAATACATAACTCATTATCGCCTTACATTCACTCATGTCAGCAGACCACTTTGACTAACAGAGGACACAGTTTTAATTAGAAACTCGGCAAGCTTCCCTCTCCCGGCTTAATGAAATATTTCCAGTCAGGACCTCTTGACACAAGTGGCCAGCTCTGCAGATGAGGAGTTGTTAAAGTCATTCCACTTCACTCTTTACTAAGTAGCTAAAGGACACACGCGCTCATGCAATAAATGGCTAGTGGACAGGTATAGTTGGGGCCATGCTGATGATTTGAAAGGTGAAAATAATTAGAGAAACTGCAGCACTTGCTTTTCTGCAGCTGTCAGCGTAATAAGCATAGGGGGTAATAACCCACCCACCCCCAATGCTCCAATACAGCACACAATGTTAAAACAGATTTAAAGAGACGAAAAGAAAATGGAACAATGTGTTTTTGTGTTAAAAGGCTGTTAGGTTCATACAACTGACTGACTGGGCTGACGAAGATAACAAGCAAAAGGCAGAGTGCAGAAAAAGGCAAAGTCTGGAGAGGAAGAAGACTGTTCAGCACCTTCAGTGGTGTTTTGGCACAGTGAGGTGCGTATGGAGCTGCTCACTCACTGTTTTAACACCGTCATCTTTTACCGGCACCTCACAGTCGGCAACAGGGGGAAAAAGGGCAGGTGACAGCACCAGCAGAGACAGTTTGCTTCCTTTCGTCAGCCAGATCGACAGACGGTGCAAATGTGTGTGCCTGAGCTCGAACTAGTTGGAGGCATTTGAAAGTCAAGGTTGTTCATTATGAGGAGATGATTCTGAATGCAAACAAGTGCTGATGAAACATTCTCAGTGGCTTGTTTGTGGCTTTCTTTCATGCGCTCTGAGTGTTGTCTCTGTTGTTTACATCATTTTGCTCAGGGAAGGTCATCTGAGCTTATTGGTGTCCTTAGCTTTAAAGCAGCGTTTTACTCCTTAGTTCCCAAGCCCACTGGCACCCCAGTGAAATAACCACAAGCATCTAAACCTATGAGTGCTGTGAATGTAATTATTGTTTTCACCAAATCACACAACCGCTATCTTGGCCACAATCAACACGCTGTTATTCAGACTGTGATGACCTCGGCGATCCTTAAAACACTGGAGCCTTTCACTCAGTTCAGGGAATGAAAGCGAAAAAGAAAAAACAAGAAAATTAACATTACGATGGCATCACAAATGACTCAGCAGTCACACACATGTCTCAGAGACATGTCTTCGAGGTCACATGGGGACAAATATTCCTCCAATTATGATTAATGGTTCACAAAATCTGTCTCTTCCACAAAGGGGCTATTTGGTGTTTGTTAAAGAGCTTCTGATTCATGCTCGCCATCCGTGCAGCTTAGGAAAGAGCTCTGTGGCAACACGATTGTGCCACTGTGGCCTTTGTCACACTGCGATTAAAGATAGCTTCTCATGAGTCACGCAGAGAGAAGCACACACACACACCACCCACCACCTCAGCACCCACCATCCATCCTGCCGAAAACAAACACAGGTTGTTGGATGAGGCTTACCATGAATCAGTTTAATTGTAATGTGAGGGCTAAAAAGGGTCACAGTGTGATTACAGTGGCTGTTAATTTTAATGTTACAACATTACATTTTATTGAAGCTGCGGTTCATGAAAAAATATTTTCACCGCTGAAACACCAAAAAATATGTTTTTGTTTTTTAAATTAATATTTGAATAAACTAGGGGTGGGTGATAGGGCCCGAATCTCTAATGTAATTTAATATCATGGTAACAGTATATCACAAATTATTCTGTGCATTCAATCAAGAAATGGTTTAAAATCACCACAGCTACAGTACATTATCGTATTTGATTATTTTCTTGTTTTATTTGAAACAAAAACAAACCAGAAAAATAAAAAAGCCTCACATAAGGTGGGTGCAACCCAGTCCATAGGGTGCTGGCTTTGGAACCGGAGGGTCCTTGGTTCACGGCCCCATCAGGACCAAATATGGAGCATGGACTAGTGCCAGCTGGAGAGGTGCCAGTTCACCTCGTGGGCACTGCCAAGGTGCCCTTGAACATGACACCAAACCCCCAACTGCTTGGGGTGCCTGACCATAGGCAGCCCCCTCGATCTGACATCTCTACATTTAATGGTCGTGTTTGTGCATGTGTGTATTTCACACCTGTATGTGTATGACAACAGAGTGAAAAAAATAAATTTCCCCTTGGGGATTAATTAAGTATATACGTACATATATATATATATGTACACATAAAAAAACACCTGAGGCAAAAACTAAAGACTCAAAACAGTAAAATTAAAATTCTTTAAAAATGGAAGCTTTCAGGTTCCTCAGAACAATAATTTCAAGACTGTATATCTGTATTTACATCTTCAAATGAAGCCAACGCCAAAGTGCCAAGAACTGCAGTTCCTCAAATGGCCACTAGAAGCTGGCTCCAAGATGGAGTCAATCCCCAAAGACCACCATGTGAAAATGTTCAACTTTACAGCAGAAATAAACATGTTTACAGCCTGGTACAAAAAACATTTTTAGTCTCTATAGCTAATTTCTGTGTTCATGAAAACTGCACAGGGGGTGATTTTTTATATAGCTCACCTATTTAAATATTATTAAGGCTTAAAGTAACGCATAATTAAGTGACAGATGGATGCTGTTCCTTGATAAGTTGCCACCACAGCAACAACGTTGGTTAACGTAACCATGGCGTGACCACAGATTTACGGGGTATAGGCATAGCTGTTGCTATTTCGCTGTATTTTTAATCCATGAATGTTAATCATAATGTTTTGGTTTCCTGTAAGAGTCTTGGCTGTACTTAAAGACCCTCTAAAGAGTCAGACATTCAGTTCTTGACGTCAGTACATTTTGTTTTAACGGTTTGCTAAAATTAGCAATGTCATTATCACAGTTAACCATAGCTGTAAATACACAGTACAAAACAAGCCAGCAGCTAGCATTAGGTTAGCTCCGACATCTTGTCTTCATATATTTGTTTCTGGCTCCAAAAATCCAGTGACAGCCTTTAAAACATAAGTCCTATACATAAGTCCACCAGTAGGTGACGTCAAAGTGTCTATGTCCATTATTTAATGTAGCCTATGCTGTACTCGCCTTCTCCATGTCCTATCCGTCCAAATAACGTTACCTTGGAGGCGGCTGAATTCTCGTGGGAATCATGAGATCACGCAAGAATCAAGAGATCACACAGAGATCTGAGATTTCCCTGATAGAAACAGTATTGCTGGATCTCTACCGTTGGACACATTTTTACCATTGTATGTTATATATCATCTTATCACCCAACCCTAAAATGAATGAACTGTACACAATAAACAGCCACATTACATGGATGCCATCCTTTCTATTCCCCCACTGCATCTCATTTTTTTTGGATAATAACGTCCAAAAGATGCTAAACACGCAAAGGAAATCTTTCAGTAGATGCAGCCTGTCCTTATGTTCCACACTTGACGAGTTTGCAGCAGCACCTGCTCGAATAGTACAATCAGTACAGTGGGAGTTACGTTTCCACCACTGTACAGGCAGCCCTCTGGCCAGGCATGCTCAGCATGTGGAAGCTATTCCATGATATTGGAGCAGAGATGTTCTTCCTCCCTCTGGCAGAGAGTGAAGACAGAGACAGATGAGCTCTCTGACTCGAGAGGCCACCTGGCTGCATCCGTCCAAACGGATCAGAGCTTCACTCTCCTCTTTCTCTGCCCTCTGACCAAGCGTTGCCTGTTGAAACATTGAGCTGTAAGGTGAGAGGTCACACTAATAGCCCCACTTCATCTTCTTTCTCCTATACAATTCCCTCCATCTCTGTCCATCATGCACTTTCTCTCTCCTCCTCCCTCCTTCAGTGACACTTTGGCCTATCGATCTGACTGGAGGAGAGATCGTTAGTTGATATACGGCTATCAGGCCAACACAGGGACTACAGGCAGTTATCATCCTAAGTACACACCGGTGGCAACCAAAGCCTTAAGTTTACCAGTTGTTTGGTCAAATGGGCAAATGCACCAGAGTGTGTTTAAACTGAACCAAACGGTTGAGGTGTGTGAGCACCCATGTTCTAAGAGGGATCCCCTCATCAATGCAATTGATCAGGACATTAAGCTGATTCAGAACATTTAGTTGATCTGCTTAATGACAGTGCTCTACTTGCTTGTAGAGAAATGAAACATCAGGATTCAGCTGTCTAGGATTTGAATAGAAATGCCAAACACTGAGACTTAAAGAGACATGTGGAGTTAATCAGTGATTCCCATGGACCTAGAAACAGAGCACTCAGCAACCAGTCACAAGTTGTTTTTGTCTCAGCCCCGGGTTGGGAAGTGTTGTCATGGAGGTCCCTCTGACCACAAAATGTGACTATTGTTACTGTATACTTGAACATCTGGTGACAGCTTAATGCAGCACTATTTCCATGGAAGTCAATAATGCAGCCAAGATGCTGTCACTACTGGCATAGGTGATCTTAGAGCATCCAGAGTAAAACTAAACTAACCACTTCTCTGGCATATATTACCATGATGAGGCTAAAAGGTTTTTCTATTCCAGAGGTCAACCCATCAACAGTGTAGAAGGAAGAGCCGCCCTCCCATCCAAGCCTGTTATTTAGCCTTTAAATGCCATATCAGGGAATATCATTTCTGACCACATCAAGCTTTTTATACAAGCACAAGTTGCGCTAGCTGTAAGCCCAGTAGGAGCATGCTATGCACCCACACTTCAGGCACTTCTTTCAGAAACAAATATGAATCTATCACATCACCACATTAAACTAACTAGATTTTAAATGTAGTATTGCTGACCTGAACACCCACACAGCTGTTTTTACTCTGGTTAATTAGATTTCTGCTCATGAAGAGGCTGAACAGAGCTATTCTGGAAGTGTGTGAGGTCACCAAACTTCACAGACTAGTAAGAATGATGAAGGAAAAAGTTGTCTCAACCAAACAGGTGCGACAAAACTAATGGGAGAGTTGGAGAGATACCAATCAAGCGCAATCTGTACACGCCCACACAGTCCTTGGAAAAGGTCTAATTAGAGAAGTGAAAACACCTGTGTGGGTGGACCGTGTGGCCCTAACTATATATCAGGTTCTTGCATAACCATACTTAAAAATGGAAGGTGCTAATGGAGTGATATTATTATATCTTGATGGATCTGCAATTTGTATCTTTTTCATCTTTCTTTTTCTTGTTTGTCACTTGGGAAAAATATTCTCACCATTAACTGTCTGAATAAAACAAAGATTAAAGCTGTAGTTAACTTTATAAAAAATAATCTTGCCTTGTAGCACTTGTAATGCCATTCCTGTATGCCGACAGAAACAACCAACTTAAGCTGAGGAGTCTCTACAGCAGCTGTCAGTCATGTCAATCATGGCTCGTGAACTGCAGTCGAACTGTCAAACTAGTCAGCGATTGATCAAATACGAATTAAGATTCTTAATACAATGACTATTTCTTGTCTCGGATGTTTATAGAAACATATTTTAGTGTACTGTTTAGCTGTATAACATGATTAGGTCACAAACTTTCTCACCTTAGAGCTAAACAGTACACTAAAATATGTTTCTGAAATGCAGATTAAGAGATTTTCTCAACCGAAGTTATGAGGGGCTTTTAATTTTATACAGATACAGGAAGTGTTAGTTTGAAATGACGGCGCGATGCATTAACTTTATAAAGGCAAACGGGAGTGGTTAAAAAGTAAGAATATAAAATACTGAGAGAATAATAAATAACGACCTGTTTATAATGTAGTCTGTTTCACATGAAGCTGGTGAGTAAAATCCCGGCACTATTTTTTGATTTTATTACTATCCTCCATTATGAAGAAAGAGCATTCTTTGCTAGCTTGATGCTAACGGCAGCACTCACCAGGTTGCTAAAGTGCCTCTGCTATTTCCCGCCAACATTTTTCCTTTTTACTCGGTGTGGTAACGTCCCTAGAAGAAATGTCAAAAACCCTGGGGTGTTGTTGTCGTACAGTTTCCACAGCAGCAGATCGCTCTGTGTTTCTATTGGTCAAAGTGACAGCTGTGATGGGAGAAGTCATGAACAACAAAAAGAAAATCAATACAATAACGTTTATTTGTTTAAGAAGGGACAGTGTACATCAATAAACATTCCTTTTAAAGAGAAGAAAAAAAGAAACATGCAAGACTTTCTGTTGGAACGTCGTGAGGCGTCCCAGACTTGGCATCGGTTGTCGTCTACTATGACACACTACACGAGATGAAACGATGGATTATCGTGTACGACGCTCGTTGTTGTTCACGATCCAAGGCTATAATCGGGCTGATATTGTGTAGTGTGTACCAGGCATTGGTGACTCCTCAGCTCTGATTAGTTGTTTTTGGTTTGCCATGGTCTATTCTTGCGAATGCCATTAGTGGGAAGTAAGAGGAAGAGGAAGAGGAAGAGGAAGAGGAAGGATGTGACTTTTTTCACAAATTATCTGTCTCATGTACTTCCTTCAGAATAAAGTGACAGTTTCATCAAACATGACACAAAGTTATTGTCATAAAAGTTACCAACTGTAGCTTGAAATGAATGATGGCTGAATTCCATGGAGATGCTTTAGTTTCAGGGTACTGCTATTATGCATGACGGCTCTCCGTCACACTGTCATGACTTACTGGGGCGTTTGAATAGACTGGAGCTATTATTAATGTTATTAATAACACCTGTGCTTCCCTTGCTGTGACAAGTCAAAACATCTGCTGTTAAAAGGCCTGTTCAGCCAGTATGTGTATTACAATTCAATTTTTCAACATCCATCAACATCAATTGTTGCATTTCACATGGTTGTTATTAAGAGCACAGGTGCCTCAAAAGTGTTTCAACAGAATGTGGTAGAAATGTGAAAAGCAAATACATTTCTTCTTGGTCAAATGGCTGCAGTGAATACGTACAGTAAGGCACAAGAAAAGGGAAAATTCCAGGGTAACACCATTTACGTCTCTGTCATTTTCTCACTGAGGCGTGCTAATAGCACTCTCAAGCAGTCTGGACTCCAAATTAAGGGAGGTCACTTTGCCTCATCTCCTGCGCTGATGGCTGAGCATACAGAAAAGGTGAGTCTGCGGACTGTGAAATACTGGAGGTGAGGGGACGGCAGGGTCAAGTCCTGGAAAGACGATCCCACTTAAACACCATTAGGGAAGACTATGGTGTCTGGGGACAGCCAGAGGTTGGTGTGTTCGTCATCCTTTAAATTAATAAATGTCCTCATAATGTCGGAAAAATGACCCAAACTTTGCTGTTGCAAATTTCTTTCAGTGACTAATTTTGGATATAGGTCAGTGTCTACGGGATTTTGCACTGTCACACATTACATCCTGTGAACACCTTCTTTCCTGTGTGACAGCAGCATGAGTCCGCTTGCCTGGTTCCTACCTCCGGCTTTGCCTCCCACCCCTCCCTCACTCCTGTCCCAGTCCTAGGTGTGCATTCTGACTCAGGCGCTTGGCCAAACAGCCACATCCACAGAAAGCGTCAGTCCACGTCCCTCAATTTTCACCCCAGCATGTGGACCCCGCACCCGGCAGCACTTTTCAATTAAACCGAACGGAAGGCAAGGCCGGGTGTGATGCTAACGACCTTTGCGTCAAACCTCGGCTGTCGCTGTCACACTGTGCGCATGCGGGAGACTTCACTCAGCTCCAAATTTCCTTCCTTTTAATCAACCTTTTCTTCCTTTGTTTCTTTCTGCTTTTCCATCTTTGAGTGAGAAATAATCTCAGTGGATTCTCGATTCTTTCACCCCAAGGGCAAAAGGTGGATGGAAATGAAAGGCAAGCAGGAAAAGAGAAGGAACAAAAAGTGTCAGGAACTCATTTTATTTGAGCAGGGAGTTCAAGCAGAACGCACTGTATGTTCACCACCTGCTAGCTGTGGATTCAGCCTCTGGCCGTGATGCTATGATGCATGGAGTGTGCACGTGTGAAGCTAAAGCTGACAATATCACAGCATCGTATGGTTTACTGAAGCAAACAGGGAATGGGATTACCTCTGACTATTGATCAGCTCACAAACACACACACAGCAGATAGTTCTGAATGACAGCCCAAAACACTACAGGGAAGATCAAGGCCCCTACAATCAATGTGATGGCACTATACCACCTTAATAGCACCTGTCTCCTTCCTGTGTCATTTGGTGCTTTTCTTTGCTGTTGCCATGGTAATAATAATTCCTATAATTCATTCAATTGTACCCATTCCCCCCTGAGATCCAAGACCTATTCTTACTGTTTCAGAAGAAAGGCAGCAAGCTACCTGTGAGTGCTGGGAGTGGACGAGCTGGTCCAGGCTCTGATCAATACCAGGGTGGGGGGAGGGGATACGGCATCCATACGACATTGCAGTAAGAGAAAACAGAGAGCGTAGCAGCAACAATCATAAGTGGGCAGACATATGGCAGACATCTATAACTTGCTGCTGTCTACAATAACTCATAATCAAAGTCTAATCTTAATTCTGGAGAAGCAAAACCATATCCCATTTACCTCCGTACCTTGGTCCACTTATAGCAGCACAGACAGTATAATGGAGCACATGAGAGGAAATGATTCGGTTAAGAGAATCCCTCCGTTGTCTTTTGAGACGTAAAATGCCTCAGAGTTTTGTCAGCAATCACTATTTGCTCCAAGGAATAATGTATGGCTCACATCAGTGGAAACTGAGCCTTACCTGATGGAGAGACTGTACGTGAGTCTGTCACTGTGCGTGTACATACAGCCACGGTGTGTGTACATTGAGTTGTATCTATGCCCAACCATATCCCAAAGTCCACGTCTGGCCTTCGTGATCCGGTAATTTAGCAGGCCTAGATACACTCGGCATCGGGCTGTCAGTCAAGCCCTGGTGGCTGTGTGCTTCCTGACCTTGCTGAGCCGATCTCAGCATCTGTCCTCTAACCATTACTGTCACATCTCACGCGCCAGGCAATATGTCTGAGCCCATCTGAAGTAACACATAGAAAAAGATAGAGAGTGGAAACAGATACCGTCTTTCTAGCCGGCAGAAGTTTACTAACAGCACAGAAAAATACATTTCACAGTGTCTTATTAAGTTATGAGACGGCAAGAGAAAATTTTGTTATGTTATTTTCTTACAATGTCCCCATGTCTGCTTATTTATCTCCTTAATTCAAACTAAAGTGGGTAAGTGTAGTACACTGACATTTTGGTTAAATTTAGAAAAGGGAAAGAAAAAAGAAACAGTCCACGTTAGATGAATGTGAATGAGAATGATATGTCAGGATTGCTGATGCTATTCGCTTTCAAAGTAAATTTTCTGACATTTGATCAAGGTTAACTAGATCTTAGCTCTGCGTCGTCAGTGAGATGCAAGGTCATTGCCACTTTCTTGAGGACAGAAGACAGAGAGACTTTTTTTCTGCTTTAATGCATTCTAGCGACAAGATGAAATACATTTTCTGTATTTTTAGTAAATTGAAAAGAGGAGAAAAAAAGATCAGATATGCAGTAAATGCAAAAAGCAAAAATTTGACCGACCTTTGCAAGCAGCAATTCCTGCCTCTACTTCTTAGGTGCTGCGTGTTACCTCAGTGCGGCAGTGTTGTGTTGCTGCAATGAATATAAACTCAACTGCGACTGCATCAGAAATTTAAATAACAGAATTGTGTCAATTTAAAAAGATGACAACCTGTCACAGATTGTTGGCACGGGTTAATGAGGGCACAACTCAGAGACAGCCTCAAGACAGAGAAGAAAAGACGCTGACATTTTCTCACTGCGAGACAAGCTGAGTCAAAGATCTGACACTCCGCCGAGCTTCGGCTGTGATAACTTACTGCTTTAGCACCCACTCCGCCCCCAACCCTAAAACTTTTCCACTTGGCTCATTTGACTCCCACTCTGCGGGATGAGATGAGTGCTGGGCGCCCTTGAAGTTTCAATGGCAAGAAACTTTTCCATCAGTGCGCCCACAGTTGCCGCTTATGATCTGAAAAGCCTGCGTCGGGAAAGCCAGTGGAATAAATAAGCCAAGCTGAGAGGAAAACCAAACCAATTTTGAGAACTTCTGATTTGGGGATGGAGGAGAAAGACACGATGGAAGAGTGAAAGGAGAGAAGGGGAGGGAGAGACAGAGGGAGGGAGAGTGTCAGGGGCAAGCCCTATTGATCTGGAGGCTTAATTAACCATCAGATGCCTCTGACACAGCCTCTGATCTTCTATGATCAGTGGCAGAGTGGCACCGCTCTGGGGGAGACGGTGAAGAAGGGGATAGGAGAGAAACAGGAGAATGAATGGGAAAGGGCGGAAAGAGGTAAAGTGTAGATCATTGACAGATTGCAAATTCACTCCATCTGAGGAGAGGAGGGTGGAAGGGTAACGGGGTGGGAGGTGAAAGAGGAGAAAGGGTGAGTGATGAGGAGATCGTGAGATGGTGGGGAGGAAAAAATGGGTGAGTTTGGAGGAATAAAAAATGGAGGAGGGGGAGAAAAGAAGACGTAGGAGAAGTGGGAAAGTGGGAAATAGGAAGGTAAGAGAGGAAAACAAGTGCATGGAAACACCTACTGTGTGTGCTGAGAAATTGGGCATGGAACATGCAACTACGCTACATCATCCCCCACAAACACGCCCTCTTCACATCTATGCAATCACCTTCAGCTTCTCTGCGTATGCATATGTGAAAGGTCCGTCGATGCTGAGATGACAGCGGTGACGGGTTGAGGATTGAATTGCCAATTCTAATACACCTGAAGATACGAGATCTCAGCCCTCTGATGTCAACTGGGTAGAATGGAAATTGACCCAAGTGAAACCAGTCGGTAGTGGAGTGAAGGCAGAGAGGATTGGGGATGACGTTAATCCCTGAGAGGTTTGAATAGTGAAATAGCGCACCTTGGGATGTGGAGTAATGAGGAGGGGGAGGAGGCTTTGATTGTGACGCTGGTTGGGGGTTTAAGGGAAGGAGCGCAGAGGAGCTGCTGGGGTGGATGCTGAAATTGATCAGGGCATGTCAGTTTACAGACAGCACCAATTCAGGGGGAAAATATATCCAATGAGCGTGAGGTTAGCAGGTCAACCACACTTCCCATCAACGTGAACGGGGAGTGATCGGCCAAAAAAAAAAAAATCCAATTGGTGGAGTCATTTCGTCTATTAGAAGGTTGAAAGAGACACAAAGGTGCTGAGGGGGAGGGTGAAAGAGCCTTACTGATACACTACTCACCAATGCGTCCGATCATATTAGTCTGCGGTGTGGAGTTGTTGTCCAAGCCTTCGATGCTTTCATACAGTGAGTGGGAAATCCGGCGCTCGTGGTTGTCCAGTAGAGAGTTTGAAGGATGCTCTCTGACCGGAGGGCTGCCAGGGGCTACCTACAGAAACCAGGAGAGATGAAGAGTAGACATGAGGCTGGAAAACAGGTGCAGTGCCAGATACATTTTCCATTTAGTCTGACGAATAACTTGTGTTCTTTAAAGGGCCAATATGAAAAAAAACACCATAAACATTTGAGGTATATTCATATTCATAACTGAAAGTCAAACAGAACATCTTACCCTGCAAATTCTGCGTTTGTCAATTGACAATAAAAATTATCTGCTACTACGACAATACTATTTTAACTACTACTAATGCTTAACTACAAATTTTTACAGCATTAAAGATCATTACATTTAACCATCTTACAATCCTGATTCCAAAGTTGGGACACTGTGTAAAACGTATATACTGTAGATATACACTCATTCTGAATGTGATGTCTGCAATGTGTTTAGAAAAAGTTGAGATGGGGCAACAAAAGACTGGGAAAATTGTGGAATGCTCAAAAAACACCTGGAATATTCCAGAGGTAAACTGGTTGATTGATAACAGGTGATAGTATCATGATAATCCTCAAAAAGATTAATGATCACAAAACCACTGTCGGTAAACACAGTTCATCACTGCATCTACAAATGCAAGTTCAGACTGTACCATGCAAAGTGAAAGCCAGATATCAACAACATCCAGAAACACTGCAGACTTCTCTGAGCCTGAGCTCATCTGAGATTGACTGACACAAATTGGAAAAGCGTGCTTTGCTAAGACAAGTCCACATTTCAAATTGTTTTTGGAATTCAATTACGACATTGTGTCCTCCAGGCTAAAGAAGAAAAGGACTGTCCAGATTGTTACCAGTGCAAACCTCAAAAGCCAGCATCTGTGGTGGTATGGAGATGTGTTGGTGGGTAACTTGCACAAAGAATGTTGAAAAGTGCGTACAGGTTTGGAGCAACATACACTGCCATCCAGAAGACACAATGCCAAGCCACATTCTACACGTTACAACAGCGTGGCTTCGTAGTAAAAGAGTGTGGATACTAGACTGACCTGCTAGCAGTCTCCCTTTACAAATGTGTGGGACATTATGATGTGTAAAATATGGCAATGAAGACCCCAGACTGTTGAGCAACTGAAGTCTTAAATCAAGCAAGAATGGGAAGTAATTTCATTTTCAAAACTTCAACAATTAGTGTCCTCAGTTCCCAAACGCTTGTTAAATCTTCTTTGGACTGTATTCAATTGAATATAGGTCATAGAGGAATTACAAATCATTGAATTCTCTTTTTATTTATGTTACACAGCGTCTCAACTTCATTGAAATTGGGGTTATATGTTATTCTGTATATTAAAAGCCCTGTAAATCAGACTGAGACTGATAATAGATTCCAGCAATGAGCCTTGCTCCACCTTTTTATGGAGCATGTGCATCCTGTATTGTGCCTTTGAAATAATCATTAATCCCAAGTGAATGTGTGTTAACACAGATCAAAAGCACAGATGGAAAAACATTTTAAAAAAGATCAAGTAAGGAGACTATGAATGTGCCACATAAACAGGAAGCTACGCACACACTAAGAAATTCACACACAAAGGAAGAAACGGGTCTAAACGGCTCCTAATGTGATGCCATCAATACTCCAGAAACATGGAACCGGTGCTTCAGCGTCCATCTCGGCTTACGCCGGTATTTTCTGGCTCAGCAGTGTGAAACGGCTCCTGTAGTAGTCCGAGCTGGATAAAGCTCCATGGATTTCCCATAGGCCGATAGACAGCTGTCTCTAACAATGAACCCCAGTAAATGGACCAGTGACATTTGCCATGTGGTCGATACACAGCACTGCTGGTTATTGAGCCCAGCGTACACTCAGTGCATGTGTCAGTCTTGGCAGGGGGACACGCTTAGCGGTTAGTCTTTGGGTCTGGAACCACTGGGCCTGGATGCTATGTCCGGTCTTCAAAAGCCAATAGTCTGTTAAATGTGGTATTTTTAGAATAGAGACAATGGAGCTACCACAGCAAGAGTCAGGAAGTAGAGAGGAAAAAAATCTCACATCCACGTGCAGAGAGTTAGAGGATAAAGCTCGGGCCTTGGCCTTATTTCCCACAATGCTTCATAGCAGCCTGTGGGCAGCCGGGGGAATGCACTGGAGAAGAACTCCCTGTACAGGACCTATTACAGATAGCTCCCTTACAGCGAGATAGTCCTTCGCAGTTCAACTCTGTACCTCAAGCATGCTTTAAACCGGGAGGCCCTGGCTAATATTGATGTCTCACAACACTCTGCTGGCTCCCGGCCACGAGAAAGGGGAGTAAAAGATCAGACTGCAGCAGGAAGACAGGAGAGCAGGAGGACGAGGAGGAGAGAAGAAGAGGAGGAGGTGGTTTTGGTGAACGAATTAAACAAATAGCAAAAAATAGGAGGATAGTGGGGGGTGTGGGAGCTGAGGCCCCGGCACAACGAGGGTGTCGCCTCCTCGTGGGAGCTGCGCACCCTGGAAGACGCATAGCAGGGTAGAGGAACTTATCGGCTGTTTAATATAAATGAGAGGTTTAATGAGGTTGAGAGCGCTGGACTTTATCAGGACAGCGTGTTGATAAGAGCGAGGGGCGAGGAGGGAAGGCATGTGCGTATGTGTGAGCGTGAAAGGGGGAGCAGGGTCAACACAATTACAATCAGAGCCACGGCGACTAGCAGCCTTATAATAAAAAGCTTGTCCCTGGATGATTCCGACTCAATAAAGCTCAAATTGTCGAAATAAAGATTTATTTTACTCGCGTCTCTCTCTTTCACTCAAGCCCTCTCTGCTCTTTTTAATCTGCTGCAGATCTGTCATGAGCTGAAAAGAAGTAAGATGGAGTATTTCAGGTGAGAGGCAGGGAAATGGGTGGACAGAGAGCGAGCAGCTGAGAACCAAATGATATGAAACTATGTGTAGAATGTGTCAAGAGGAGTAGATCTCAGAAAGTCTCCCTCTATCTCCGAGCTCTGAACAGGCTTTTCTTCAAAGTATTCATTGGCCTCTATGGCAAATAGACTCAGGAGCCAACTTAACACAGAGGCAAAATGGCAGCTATTTAATCTTTGTGTATCCAGTATTAATTAAGTCCGCTTCTGTGCACGCTAATGCTTTAGCACACTGTGCATGTTTACTGACTTGCGAATATTTACTGACTAGCGCATGACAAGCTGTGACATTTCATGTAAAATGTGCACTCTCTGCTGTCACCTGATATTTGATATCACAGTCGTGATTCCATGTTACGGTCTTTTCCTAAGAAATATCTTTTGATGCCCATGCAGGAACAGATGCATTTTGTCATCCCTGCAGAGCAGAGGCAGCAGGTTAATAAAGTAATGAAATGAACAGAAGAAAAATTGGATTGTAAGCACCGGCATCAATCATCACAATTGCCTCAGAAGACAAAAATAAAACACTCTGTGGTATCACGGTATTAAAACCCCCAAACAGCCACATTGAGTTGATCAAGGAGCTTATCTGTCCAAACCTGGATGTGTTCCTTTAACTTTTTCAGTGTCTTTGTTGGGATTTTAGTCCGTTCTTAACACCGGTTCTCATCACCTCATCATGTGTTTAATCTGTCTTAATCTAGTCATTTTCAGAGTGGATTATCCTGTTGACTGAGGGAGAGGGCAGAGCACTGTGACTTACACTGAGCCCAGTCAAGATCATCTTCTGCTCGGCTCCCAATGGACTCACTGAGCACGCCTGTGTGTTTGTGTGCTCAAGGTAATGCTGTTATTCTCCTGTGTGAATGCAGCGTGAAAGTGTGTGTGCATACCTGTATTCATGTGCACGTGTGTTTGTGTTTATATGCGCTTTGAGTAAGTGCAGACTCATGCACAAACGTGTTTCTGCTTGCGCATCAGCATCTCCCTGACCTTGAGTTCTCAGTGAGGGAGAAGAAGCAGTGTGTTGACAGGGCCAGTCTTAAGCTGTCAACTAAGGCTAATAATGTCTAGTCCATGGCCATTTCCTGGCCTTCTATCCCAGTCTCAGCCTGTTGCTGTGGCCCTAATCCAGTCAACCTCCACCATAATGCTGTAATTACAATCCTTAAGCTGCTGCATCCTGCCCCAGGCACAACTCACCTCTCTGCTGGCTAGATACCCCACTTTCATTAGCTGCTCACATCCACCTAGAGCCTCAGCTAATGCCCGCGCTTCCCAAAGTGGGTTCCCGGGTCTTTTAGGAGTTCTTAGCAAGACTTCAATTTCACAAAAACATCACGCAGTTGGGGAATCAGCACGATAGCCAGGTATATAAGAATAACTTCCAGTCACGTTTAGCTGGTCCACCACTGATTATCCTCTAAGCAAACATATAAAGGGTGTCCTGCTACAGACAACCCGGCGAGGGCTATTATGCTCATTTTGATTCTCACAGAAATGGAGGCTTACAGTTGAGCTGCTTACTAGTCCGCTCCATTAGAGAAGTCAGGATCACTTCCTGCACAGATACAAGACCACAATGACACTTAGTCATGGGCCTTATTGTTGTATTAGAACAGTTTCAACAGTGCATTTTAAAAAAGACAAAGCTGTTGTATACGCAAAAAGCAAAATGTGTAACAGGAAATGAACAACTTCCTTGTGCATGGAAACTCCACTACACCAGAACTGTCCAGGGAATTATGTGCTCAATGCAACTAACCCACAGAGATTCAGCCATATTAGCAGCTCTGTGATGCTAAACAGTATCATTAGCATTTGTACATGCTCACAATAACAATGCTAATATGCTGATTTTTAGCAGGCAACATGTTTACCATGTACGCCATCTTGCTTTAGTGTGTTAGCATGCTAACATTTAATTAGCACAATGTACAGCAGAGGATAATGAATGTCATTATTAAAAGTTTGATGCAATGATGGCTGTAGATGAAAAGCTGTGACTGTTCATCCTCTGGGAATTGTGTGGGCCAAACTTCATGGCAATTTATCCAAGAGATTGGCTAGATATTTTGATCACAAATGTCAATGTCGTGGTTTTAGTTTGGTTTAGTTTATTTAAGAGAGGACAGTGAAAATAAATAAATACACATAGTTTAAAATTGCCAGAATTAACCAAGAGGCTATTTCTAATTTCTAGGACCCTGGTCAGGATGTTACACAAGGCTACCTAAAATACAACAAAGCACAAAGAACAAATAAAAAATAAATAAAAATGATAATGTTAGAGGAAGAGTCAGGGGATCACCAAAGTCAGTAAGCTTCAATGATTGTCTGTACATGATATAATGGCAATCCATCCAATAATTTTTTAGATATTCTTGGCTGAACCAAACTACTGGACGTAATCTCTACCATCTCCTTTTCTCTCTTCAGCAGGAATCTGTTCATATGACACAAGTTCATGCACAGTGTATCATATACAGCTAACAAGTGAACATCACATGAACTACTCTGCTAAGTTCAAGGAATGTGTGTGTATATGTATTCATGCACACATGTGTATTTTGTTTTAAAACACTTGAGTTTTTCACACACACTTCACCTCCGCGGTCCTCCACCATGCCCAAGCAGCCCACTCAACCACCAGATTCAATATATTATTTTCTCAATTGGTGCTATTGAGTTTCCCCTGCTGCTCCTAAATGAGTTAGTCCTCAGAGGGCCGGCTGGGAATGAGGACCCAGCAGCGCTGGAATTGCATTTCTGCTGCTCCGCGATCTACTTCCCTCAATTTAGTCACCACTTCATTGCAAACTGCATTTCCCAGAGTGCACCGCGTTGTGCCCTCGCTCTGTCCTCTTCCCATGAATAACCGCTGTTTGCTATGACAGCAGGAGAGCTTTAGTCTCTACAAGTCATGATCTGACTGGAGTTCAATCACTCTATATGAGGTTGTGGGGGGACGGAGGGGGGTTGACACAAATTTCCCTCCCTCTCTCTAACCTCTGATGTGGGCCAGCATCTCAATGTTTTAAGGTCCGTCCCAGCAGTGGTCAGCTCAATACTAATAAAACCATAATTTACTGGGCCGGGGCTCTGATTGATAGCTCTCTCAAGGCTCTATCGATCAGCCCCTCTCTCATCCAAGTGAGCGTCTTTTGTTAGGGCCAGCCACTTCCTTCCCTCTTGTCTCTTTGCATAAACGTTCACTCAGTGACTAACGAGCAATGTTTTTGGAATGGATTACAAACAGGCCCATCGGCATGCTGAGGAGGCTACTTCAGTGCTCTCACATACAGAATAAGCTGTTGTGTGCGCTCTCTTCACAGAGGTATGTAAGCCGCTATGTCTGCAAGCTCCCATGATGCAACAATGCTAAGGTGAGTGCGGTGAATAAAGTGTGTGCTGCTTTGATCTTCCTCCTGCGCCTCCTGCTGATTCTCATCAATAATAAAGCAGTGTTTCAGCTGTACATGACCATGTCTCCTAATGGTTAGTTGTAAAATGGAAGAGTATGGTAAACTGCGATCCCTAGTTGGTCATCATTATCATCAGCAAACTGTTTTAGAAGACGTCATTTTTAGCTACAACCCCATTACATGTAAATCGCATCATTCTGATTCCGTTTACTGTTGTATATATTATTGCCTCATGTCATTATGTCAGTGTAAAAATGTGGGTTAACCCCCCACCTCACCATTCATGCTGCCTTGTCATCCTTCTGCATCATGCTGTTATGAGCCTGTCACATTCCTTCAATTTAAAGCACTGATGTTAATTAGCTGTCATGCATATCAAAACCTCAGCAGTGTATTAAATGTCAGCATCACTAGTGGTCCATTTGTTGAGGAACAGCAGACACCGCTGGACATTTCCATAAATGTGATACTATGTCGGTGGCTTAAGGAAATGAGAAAACAGGGATCCAGAAACACTTTTCTCAGGTGACTAAATGCGGCGGGCAACTTTGCAGTGGTTTCTTGTCCCACATGGTATTTACATAATTGGGGTTGCTGGACTGGAAAGTCTTTCAAGTGGTCAAAAGAGGAATGCTTTACATAAAAGCTTTACATTTATGTCTTGAGGCGGTCTTGACAGAAAGCTGTGCTGAGACAAGCACAAAAAGAAAGTGAAAGTAAAGTGAAAGAAATATCTGAAGCGGAGGAATGAAGTGATAGCATTGCCGTCCTTAGGCGGAGGCTTCTTCTCATGAATTATCATGAGAACTCGATGGCGGAGCAGCTCAATGTAAAAATAGTACACTGTGAAATTCAACTCAATCTGCACATGTGTAGTATCTCAGACGCAGACAGGGTGGAAGTGTGTTTTTTATTTATTTTTTTGGCTCTGATTAATGCGGTGCTTTATTGGCAAGTAGCGGCAGCGCTGTCAAGAAGGACAACGATGAAAAAAAAACCCAACCACAAGACAGCCAGTCTGTCAAAAAATAGTCGATGTCTGCTGGAGATCTTCGTCATAAATAACATCGCAAATGCACGGAGAGGCGTACGCGTGCGTCATGTGATGAATTTCAAATCAGAGAAATGAACCCCAGCCACAAGAATGCTTATCATCAGCCTGTCTGCTTTTAGATGCCGCGGTGATAAATATCTTAGTAGTGTCATGAACTGCCACGGCTGTTGCAACAGACAGAAACAAACATCCACCACCGAGCGAAAGTTCATAAACAGGATAAGAGGGAGGTGGAGGGGTGGGTGGCGGTGGGGGTGGGGGGGTGGGGGGGGTCTCAGACAGAAGCTCAGACATAAAATCCAGCTTTATCTGTCTTTTAAGCTTGGCATAACATAACTTTAAATCTCATCACATTAGCTGTTATTTCACTTTTCTAATAATCCTCTTTGTATTGAAATGAGTTCTGATGATGTCCCATGATAAGCAGACTCCTTTATTCTGCCATATAATAGTCCAATTGTCAGTTTTAGCGGCAGTAGAGATGCCGACAACTGATCAACAAGAGAGCTAAAGATCACATTCAAATAAACTGCCAGTGAATTAGGACTATATGTCAACTGCAAGTGGAACTGATCAGCCTTTAGTTCTGAAGAATATCCAGCACACCTTTCACCTCAGCATACTGCAATCTCCTATATTTGTGCCACAGTTTGTAACTTTGTCAGTAACTTTGATTATTTTGTCCCGATGCATTGTTCTGCTAGGAAACCTTTGCTTCTGGCATTCATGTGGATACCACTTGACATGTTCCACCCACTCAAACACCGTTGCAGACCAAGTACCCCCCCTCATGGCAACAGTACTCCCCAGTGGCAGCGGCCCCCCAGCAGAAAAAAGCACCATGCCACACTACAGAAACTGGTTAGAAATGGCCCGTGGAGCGTGACAAAAAGCCCAATATCTCGACCTGGCTTCTAAACTTCCCAGGTTCCAATCTGCTCAAGGATTCTTGTGATGTGCCAGTACCCCAGATGTACCCCTAATGCAAGGTTGGGCCTCCTTGGATCGGACTTGGCCTGTGACCTGTCGAGGCACGGACACAGGATCTCTGGGAGTGTCCTATGGTGTCTGGCACCAGTGCGTTGGCGGCAGATGCTCATTCAGATTGGGTTCTGGGGACTTTGGAGGCCAGGTTGACACTTTGAGGTCTTTGTCACGTTCCTTAGGTCATTCTTGAGCGATGTTTGCAGTGTGGCATGGTGCATTGTCCTGCTGGGGGGCCACTGCCACTGGGGAGTACTGTTGCCATGAGGGGGGGGTACTTGGTCTGCAACGGTGTTTGAGTGGGTGGAACATGTCAGGTGGTATCCACATGAATGCCAGAAGCAAAGGTTTCCCAGCAGAACAATGCACTGGAACAAAATAATCAAAGTTATTCACGTCACCCGTCAGTGGTTTTAATGTGTTGGCTGATCGCTGTACATGGAGGACAAAACCATACTTCCACAAAACGACTGAAGCACTGAGATATCAGACTTAATATCTGAATTCTTGAATAAATGCATTTAAATCTTGGATGGCAGAGAGTTGAAAATCCAATCACCAAACTACTGTAACAGATCTGCATCTGAACCAGTTACAGGACTTTGGGGTTTGTGACTCGAGGATCAGTCTTTGCACTAAAAACTTGTAAGACGGAGAGCGTTCATGAAGTGTGGCCATAAAAGAAATGGAATTAAAATGGCTTTTCATAAATTTAATTGCTTAAACACATGTGACGATATATTAATAGAACTCGGATATAGAAGGAGAAATTACACAGCCTCTGAAGCAGCCGTGCAATTACAATGCTTCAAACAAATTGCCAATGACCAATCATATCGCTTGACTATCTGGGGCAGAATGGTAGTTTTTCAAACAAGGGCTATCTGTGGAACCAGAGCAGAGGAAAAAGTAATTGTTCCGGTACAGAGTGTGTGGATATACTGTGTGCATGTGTGTCATGAGCAGAGGAATTACATTTTTTCTGCCTACCTTTGTCTTCTCTCTGACTGCACATCAAATGCATTACAAGACATTGGTTTCCAGGCTGGTTTCCAAAAGCAGTCAAAACCAACTAAAGACACTGTGCTTATTTACAGTAAGAAGCTTTGTCAGCTCTTCTGACTTTGATCTTGTTGCTTTTGAGTGCTTGTTCAACCCACTGCTACCCTGTGACCCAGCTGGCAAAAACTCTTCCTTGACAAATTGAGACTTGTATTTTTAGGATTGGATAGGAGCAGAAAGGATCCACAAAGGGTCAGATTTTGAATAAAGCTCATGGGGACCTTCCAGGTTTGTGCTCCATCAAAAATAGGCCCCATACAGTGCGGCACGCTGCCTTGTTCCACTTGAATACATCCTTAATCATACTGAAGTATTTTTGTTCCTTTATTTGAAGGTCGAAAAGAAAATTCTCATTTAACCCAAGGCAAAGGCCACTCGCTGCCTCTGTTGTATTGACAGGAAAAATAGATCAGGTACTCCACCTCAGACATGGGCCTAATCATAAGCAGCCTATTGAAACACTTGTCTTTGCTACTAAGACAATGTGTCTTGAGGAATCTCGCCCCAAGTCCCTGAAAGCAAATGGGCTACTGGGAGACCTTGGGCAATATGTGGAAGTGTGTGTGCTTTTGTTGGGATTATATATTTGTGTGTGAGGCTACTGTGAGCAATCACATAGTCCTGACACACAACGACAGTGTCGCATAGTGAATTTAGGCAGTGCATGTTTGTATCCCTGTGTTGCAGGGAAGCAGAAGTGCCAAAACAAAAAGTAACTCAGTGCTTTGTGATCTTTAGAGAACTTTTGAATGACCTTTCAGAGCTTGTGTCTTCACACCTTTGTAATGATTGTTGTAAGAGGTGAGAGTAACTGGTGAAAAAATTCATTTCACAAAATGAAACTAATGAGTGGGGCGTTTGATTGCACTAAAATAACCTTGGATATTCAGTTTTTCTGTTCAGTACATTTTGTTTTGATGGTTTTAAGTTTGTTTGTTAATAATAAGAATTAGCATTGGAATTATCACAGTTAACTATTGTTGTAAATGCACTGTGCTAACCAAGCTAGCAACTAGCATTAGGGTTATCCCCATCCTCTTGTCCTGATATGGTCACTTCTGGCTTTGAAAATCCAAGATGGGGATTGGGGGCCAACATGTCAAACTCGAAGCTTCGAAACGAGAGTCAAAAAAGCAATCGGCATTATTTCAGTGTTCCGTCTTCAGCAGTCCTTTTCTGCCAGAACACTTTTAGTTACATCATATACAAGAGAAGTTCAGTGACCAAACCAAGCCAGCTTCAACTACCAGGAAACATCACACTTCTCTCCTCTAAGATAGTTGATCGTACTTCAGCCCTGAGGACAGAGCAATGATGAAATCAATGCAATTTTCATGGAGTGGGGTGGCCTGGATATGCTGCACCCATCGAAGCCCACCCCCCTCCCGGTGCATTAGGCTGTGCTGCTCAGCTCCTCTCCCCTGCAGACAGTGATGGATCTGATTCATTTCAATGGTGGCCTCCAGTGCTCACTCCCATTCGGCTGGGTGACAGTGGCAAACTGGCGCTGGCTCCCCACATATCTGCCTGGCTAACACAGCAGAGCGGGGGAGAAGGGAGAAAGGGGGGAGGTGGCTGTAACTGCCGGGAGCCTGTGTCGACATTTAACTTCTGCTTTTCTTATTTGAGGTTTGCAACTGACCTTAAATTCTTCATTTACAATCTTATCTTTACTCTACTCTGAGTATATTAAAATTTCCTCTGGTGACTTCATGGCACCTTTTCAAACCACTAAGTCTCCCGAAAACACTGCATCTTCAGCAGCCTGTAATGGGAGTTTAATGGATGGAATCTAAAATGCACTGTTACATCTCCTTCTCTTTTTGTTTCACATGCACTCAGCAACATCCCTCTCTGCAACACCACACATTATGCTGTCTCGTAGCAACCGATGTAAAGGAAATGTCGAGTTATATACAAACATGTCAAACTTCCTCTCTGAATAGCTTCCTCAAATGAATCAAGAATGTAAAAAACTTTACTCCAAATACTGCATCATTTTACCTTCATGGTGACAGTGTAATAATAAAAAAATATATTTTTGCCGTTTCTAAAAAAAAAAAAAAAATGTGTTTGTCTGTGACCTTAACTGTCTGCTCAGTGTCAGTCTGTCTACCTGTCTGCCTGCTGGTGAAGGATTAAAGAGGACAGGAGAGTGACTGGACCGAAGTGATAGAACTCACTGAACCTTGGGGCTGAGCGTTCCCCAGAGGGACACATGTCCTCTCCCCTAGTTTGGATAGGAAAGAGGGAGGGGGAGTTAAGGCAGAGAGAAAAGAGAAAGCTGTGAAGTCGAACAACCTCACAAAAACCTGTATTCGAAAAACGCACAGGGCTGCGTCGTTTGGTGCTTTAGGCACCAGTAAAACAATGAACTGAACAACCCAGTTCAACTGGAGTGAAAGATCTATTTGTTTCAACGGTTGTAAGATGCAAAAACACTGCACGGTGGTTTATAAAATCCTAAGGGAGGCATTTCACTGCACTGCAAAGGTAGCACGAAGGCAAACATTTTATCTTTCATCATGACAATCATGAGATAAACAGGAGAGACACAATGGTTCAAGGTAATCTCACCCTGATGGTAACATCACGTCTAGCTGCAGCAAAACTGAGCCACGTTGGACTAATTTGTTTACCTTGCACAGCAGCTTGATTCTCAGTATATCATGACTTAACACAGAAATCCACCTTGTAAGGCTTTAAATAATGTGTTTGTGTCTGAATCACCAGCAGTTCAGAACAATCAGCATCCTGTGAGGAGCTACTGGCAGCATTCAGGTGGGACAATAGAAAGGTGATATATACAACATATACAACAATGGCAGCTCCTACAGAGGTTAGCGCAGATGCTGCACTAGCATCAGTTATATTTACATAAGAGCAAAGAACAGCACTGAACTCTTCTCCTGACTGGTTTCAGCCTCCTTGATAGACGTGATAGACAGATGGGTCATCTAATCACCTCCCATGTATCTTTTAAAAGGTGTCTGTCCTTTACAAAAAGTTTCCCATGATGGCGTCTCACATGATTCTGTGTAACAAACCACCTGGTGCGTCAGGTTGCTCTTCTAAAAGACGACCCTGCATTAGCTTTGCTGGAGTGTTGGCACCATAGCTGTATGAGCACAGTGGGCTCCTTTAAATAAATGACAGGGTTGTGTCTCTTTTAAACACGGCTGTTGTTTGTCTGAGCCTGCCAGAAGAATTGGAAATGAGGGTTCATAGCCTAAAAGGGCTTCACTGAGTGGTGATGGAAAACATAGCAGGGTGAACAATTTCTAAAATAATGCATTTTAAAGTTATAAAGCACATTTTGTGTTTCTTACAGTAACAATATTTCATTTTAAAGCTGCTGCTTTGTGTTTTAGATGAATAATATTTATCTATTTATCTTATCTATTGTTTCCGAAAACTATTTCAAATGAAACCACACCCACTTCCGTATCCAGAAAGCCTCAGTGGTTGTATTCCCATTAAAATCACACTCAGGTGGGTCCAGCGAAGTGTGGCAGTGACAGTTGCTTGTAAAATACCAACATAGGGAACAGATCTGGATAAATTCATTGTTAATGAGACCAAGACTTAACTAGCTAGGGCACCCTGTGGTCCCTTTGCCTCAGTCCCTGCTGCTATGAGACTACTTTGCTAGGAGGAGAGCAGGTGCCAGCTCTGGAGACAGACCTCCGTTTAGTGGCTGTAGCAACTCAAATTCATCCAGCACAAACCGCAGCATCTCTAGTTGCCTGCTCCCCTCCTGGTGAAACAGTCTCCTAGCGGCGCGGAGTGAAGTGAACGGACCGTGGAGTGAGCTAGCTAGCTGATTCTTGTTTCATTTGTGGTGTGATAAAGAATAAATTCATCAAATTCAGTTCCCTATATTGCTATATCCCAAGCTAATGTAGCTGTCATGTTTTGTGGGACTGCTGTTTCTATAGGAACCCAGCGCCAAGGCTTTATTGAAATGGAGGTGGGCGTGGTTTCATGTAAAGTAAAAACAAGGGATACGTGATCACCCTTTCTTGCACTAGACCGAATGACTTTGTTTGGACAAAAAAGAAGTGGAGAAAGACCAGACAGCATGACACAACAGCTAATGCACAAATGGAGCGACGCTTGCCAGCTGGTTCAGGCAGTCAGCTTGAGCTGCACTGATTCATACACACGTCATATGTCATCTACAAAACACACCCTCCCAATTTGGTGGTCTAGTTAAGCTGCAAAATCTTCCCAGCTCCCCTTTACATTGTCTATGCTGCTGCTCGATCTTTTGGGCCCACCTTTACCCCAGCATCCATCTGCAGGCTTTGACTAAAAGGAGGGAAATATTTAATCATCACTCCCTTAATATCTCATGTAAACATGAGGCCGGACGCCAAACTCTGACTATGTTCTGCTACTGAAATTAACATTTAAATGTGAGTTGTCTGACTGAAGTGAGTTTTAATCTACTGAGTTTGATATAGGACTTTGTATTATTTGCTAAATAAAACGAGTTACATAAAACACTCAAACAGATATATGCTGACTTGAAGGATGCCAATGTAAAATTGAGAAAAACACAAGATGGAAATTGTTATGGTGAACAGTTATGCTATGTTGTGTAGCATTTTATAAGTGATACCTGTGAGATTTCGACTCCAGTCCCTTACTGTATTCATCCCATGTTCTACCTGGCATACCATGGAGAACCACATGTTTTGGGGCGGTGGGCAAAAATGACATTAAAACAAGAAGAAAAACAAGTGCACAGGGCATCAGGGGGTGATGTGTGGTGAGAAGAGGGAGAGACAGAGCGCTCAGAGGATGAGGGCTTGCAGGGAGGGTGAAGGGCATTGAGGGGGGACTGGGGCCCAGCGTGGTACTCCAAACTGACACACAGCCACGGGACACAGGCTCCAATTAGAGTCACGGCAACACTAATCAAACCTGATCTACAACCTCTGGCTGGAGGGTGAGTGAATGTGCGTGAGTGTGTCGTATTCACACATGAATCCACAATCCTGAGATACACATTCACATTCAGCTAAATCATGTTTTGTGTTACTCCAGTAGGTGACAGAATGCACTTCCTCTTAGAGACAGGTAGGCTGGGATTAGCTCACTATCACAATGGGAATTTCATGAAGTTGAAATCCCCTCGCCTCAATATTCCTGACTGTTGCCTAATGACAAATATCCTCCCAGCAGCAATATATATTCTTTATCTGCCTATCCTACAGTGTTATTCCGCAGGCCTGCCAATCATAACTCAGTGAAGTGCTTCTTAGATATCATATCAAGGCCCACAGTGGGCAAAGAAAATCACATAGAGAATGAGGGGGAATGTGAGACGGTATCACCTATCTCACACAGGAAATGGGACTGTTTGAAGATTTGCATGGTGGTGTGGTTGCTTCATAAAGGTCCTCCTCTTGCTATCTCCAAGCAACAAAAACCTATGGGGGATAGATTAGGGCCGGTGCCGGAGTAAAGGAAAGCCACTCTCGTTTATCATTCACTGCGGCTGAAATGTAGCGATCCCTCTTCTTCAGACAGTATGTCCTCCACATGTCTACAGACAGGATTTGCATTAGAGCACGTATGTGTGTGAATTGTGCCTTATACTGAACGTGATTACACATGAGGGAAGTGAAACACACAGTCCAACTTGGAGTTATGGTAGCTCATATTAATGACAATATCAGATTAAAGGAATATTCAATGGCAGACTAATTAAATCTGACTCTGTGTGACGCCAATTAGCCTCAAGCACATCAGTGTGACTCCTCCCAAACTGTTAGCCTACCTCACTGTTTTTGGGCACGTGCCGGGCCACGATGAGCTGAATCATCCCTCGCTTGTTTCCCTCTACAGACATGGATTTGCGCAGTGTTTCCATGGCGTCCTGGTTGGTCATCCCGTGCAATGACTCCCCATTGACTGCAATGAGCTGGTCATTGACTCGTAGACGGCCATCCTGCAACAAACACCATCACAGTCAAAAAATACTCATATCAAATTCTTCTGAACAACGTCATCATTATATCAGAGCTGGAACAGTTTGTAACTTAGCAGCTGCCTCTGAGGCACCACTTCAGGAATCACATGTACTCTTTCTCACAGAAAATCCCAATAAATACCAGGGCAAGATCACAATCCTGTTCTCCACTCATATTCTCTGGAAAACATTTTAATGTGTTAATGCTGTTACAAACCACTGACATTTATAAACACTTAAATTTAGCAGTTTGAGGGGATTATAAAAAATTTAACAACATCATTGCCTCGAGGAAAACATGGTACTTATGTAACATAAAGGCGGAGTCTGTAATTCTGGAGAAACATTGTTAATATTTTAGGTCAACACCGAACAAATACAGCCTCCTGTCAGTGCTCTTTTGAAGCTCTGCTAATATTTCTGATATTAATTAGGTGCCATTACTATCATACTGTAGCCCTTTTCCTTGTAGGTGAGGACGTGGAAGAGGGAGAGTAGCCAGAACACTGGATTTTTTTCAGTACACGGAGAACAGCTAGTGAACCATGAGGAGACATTTACTGCATTTGACAAAAAGTGTATTAGAATTGCAGACTTCGCCTTTAAACATCCATAAAAGGTAATTATGCTCATTTCCAAAATGTACACATCCAGACAGCCCAAAACTAATAGTAAATATGTACAACTCTCTCCTACATCCAAAAGCTAGTGTGCCAAAACTAAAATTTGTGTTATCATTAAGTATGAAGTCTGGAACTGCTCCACAGACAACGAATTGCAAAAGATGTTATAAACCGAATCACAGCATTTGTTTAAAATAACTTCCAGGATAGAAAACCCCATAGTACATAAACACAATGAAAAAGGGGCTGAGCAAAAGCTAGCTCAATTAGTTAGTTTTTAGTCACCTCAATAATCCATATCAGTTTAAATGTACGCTATGTTTAGAATATTTTCACTGCTATACCGTAGCATAAGTTAACCTTTCCCACTGGGTACTGAGGCCGTAATCTCGAAGACACCAGAATCAACTGACAAAAAATGTAATTTATCTTCACAAAACAAAGGAGTTGCTGGTCTACCGTTGCCTCAACTGGTTAGTGTGTAAGGTTAAGTGGAGAAAATATCCCAAATATAGCGCACGATTAACAGATGTTGATTTTTATAGGTGGCTTAAACTACATTTTGCTGCAGCCCCTGTCCACAGCAGAACATTGCTGAGTGTCCGTGCCAGTGGATTTGGTTCATCAAAGATGCTAGCAAAGCAACACAGCATAAAATCAACACAACAGAAACATCAGATGGATAAGACCACTAGAGTTTAAATGTTACAGTTACGGCATTTGCACATGTTTTCACATATCTCCGCAGCTGAAATCAGCTGGCAGTCTTCTACCTGGAAGTGACTGCTGTTGTTAGGGAAACGACACAGTGTTTTGGTCTATAGATGACCCTGAGAGCACCCAGGAGAATGTTCTGAGTATATGTGTACATTTTCTGTTCCAGATCTGAGAACACTACAATAGAGTAAAGCTCATTTGGGTAGAAAAAAGGAAACAAACATTCTGTGGGTCGACAAAATCAGGCTCCCATTCATTGTCTGTTGAGCAGCTCCAGACTTTTTAAACCCTATGACATCACAAGTCTCATCACTTCTCTGGTTTCTGGCTTTGAGATAGAGTAGCTCATGTTCACAACTATTGATTGAACTTTCCTCAGCCATGGAAATAACATCTTGGAATTCTTAATTTAGGCGGTGTCCCCTTCAACGTCAAGTGACCACTCAAAATCATCATACAAAGGACTTTGAATCCATGCAGTCTGGTAGTCCATCTCATGTTTGTACTCACCTGTATGTCCCCAGGTTATAGCAACAGTAATGACTGAAATCAATTAAATCAATCAAAGTAATGGTCGGCGCGTAAGTGGGTGGGAGTGGTTACTTGCCTTGCTAGCAGCACCTCCATTTATAATGGATTTCACAAAGATGCCCAAGTCGGCGTGGCTCTCCTTGGACCGGTTCCCCTTGACGCTGACCCCCAGGCCTGCTGAGCCAGAGTCATTCAGAGGGATCTCAAAGGTCATGAACTCTTGCGTACCATCAGGGGTTAACACCATCTCATCTTCCTCTGGCTGCTGTGGGTATAAAGTAGGAAAAGAGGCTGTGTGAGTTTCTGTTATATGAGTTGACTTTAAAAAGAACATCTGAAGTGAGTATTTGTCATAGCTGTGGCACTGCTGATGTGCTGGTGAACTTCAGCACAAACTTTTTGTTAAAGTGAAAAAGTAAGGGCACAAAAATCTGCTCGCAGCTCTGAGTCTTTTGGGCTGATGACTCAACCTCCCGACCAAAGTTGGCAAACTGTTGTTGAGCTCAACTATGTCACTGTTGCATTCAAACCTCTGTGTGAAGTATCTAACTTTAACTTTGGTGAGAAGACAGGAAAAACAAAGAGCATAAAAAAAAGATAACAGAGACTAGCGGAACAAAAATTGAAAGAACAAGGATGGTGAATGACAAGAAAATGGAAAGCAGGCGGGAGACAAGATAAAGAGGGGAAAGATGAGGGGGGCAGGAGAAGAAAGCGAATGGATGGCAAGCATGTCACATATCTCAGGGCTGTCATCGTCAATTGGCCGTACTGTCCAGCCAAGCACTGCTAATTCCTTTCCGCCGTCAGCTTGGTGTAGGAGCAGCGGGGACAGCGGAGAACTTTGAGAGCGCCAGGTAGCAATTTGGCGCTCAAACAACAGTGGCTTCCCCTGAACAACAACCCTATGAAGGATAATTTGTGACACGTTAAGAACCCGACCCTCCTTCCCTGTGCGATCCGCAGGCCTTTTGTTGGAAATTACCATAGTATAAAGTGTTTTGTTGCATGGCTCGTACTGCGGATCCTCATACATGGTACACAAAAAGATGGTTCATTTCAGCTGCCAGAGAGGTGTGAGAGACTACTGTTGAGTGTCTAGCACCCAGCACGATCAATTCAGCTGGAAAATAGTCCATCAAACAACCACTCCAGTCTCTTTTCTGACAATTTCCACTGGTGTCTAACAAAGAGCATCTGTAGAAAAATAACCAAAGGAATAGGATTTGTGTATTTTACCTCTTGCTTGCAGCCAAACAGAAGGAGAAGAGGTGTGAGAGAAAGTTAATGGTGTGGAGAAAACACCAGAGGCATTAAAGAACTGGCACACTTTTCTTATGTTGACTGCAGGAAAACTGGGTAAAGATTTAAAAACGTCATTTTTGTTCAGTGGTTTAGTGCCTACCAACGATTTTTTTTTAGCTTACTGTAGCTGAGTAAACCAAAAGCTTTGGTCTCAGTCCTCCAGTTTGAGTAACGAAAATGAGACTCTTTGTCTGTATGTTTCAAATGGGAGATAACAAGTCTCCCATTCAGACATTTAAGCATCTGCTACTGGCCACTGAACTGCTCCACTTGAGTTCATGGGTGTTCAGTGCCTTGCTCAAGGGCACCACCTTTCAGCCGCAGTTGTTGAGAGAATTAGAGTGCTTCCTGTTTCCCCACACACACGTTTATATTCAGTACATAAGAGCTGACGACTGTCTGATCATGATCTCCGCTCCACAGGAAGCTTGAGAGCAGTGCTGTATTACTGTGATTGGCCGGATCGTACTGTACGTGCGTAGTTATTGCCATGGCAGCCGAATCCACATGAACAATACTGGTGGTGAGAGCAATCAACCCCAGAAACCCGCCACAAGACCTCTTTAAATAGACTCACATCAATACACACTCGTGCACGCAAACACACAGCCAGATGGATGGCAGCCAGGTGTGTGCCCTTCACAGCTGCTCGGATAAAGAGTGAAGCGGAGGAAAGAAGGGAAAGATAGAGCATAAGGTGTTTTTTTTTTCTTTTCGGAGGCTGAGGAGTTATTAGGATGCAGCGGTGCGTTCAGGTGGAGGCTCTTTTCAACACCCTCTGACTGAGCCCCTATTCTCCAGACGGCCCTTCTATCTGCCCCCTTTTCTTTCTCTCTCGGCTTTTATTCTCCTGCTTTCAAAATGGCAGTACACCTGTCTGTACAACTTGCCAACTGGGCTTTGTCTGTGACTGGACCCACAGTAAATTCAGACCGCTGGAATGCATTAAATCGTGCTGTGTTTCAACACTTCCGGTTCTATTACAGAAATCACCGGCTCTTGTCAGGAAATGACCCTTTGCTTCCCCTCAGACGGATGAATGAAGCGGATAGGGGAGAGAAAAATACAACTATCCAGCGCAGGTGTAAATATAATGCATCAGCGTTAACCTCCCATTCTTGTTTGGAGCTTGGACATCATGTCAGCAGCGAAAGCTCTGACAGCTGTTATATTGAAATGGCCTTAACTCAACTCATGGAATGTGATCAGTTAGTTTCCAATGCAGGCTCTTAGCAACGCAGCACAAACATGCAATTTTGAATAGAACGCTCATGAATGAATGGCCTTGTGCGTCATTGGCAGGGTCAGTCTCTATCTTTAATGAAGATGTTTTATCAAAATAAAATAAATAAATAGTGGCTATGAGTTATGTCCCTAGAGAGGCTTTTAGCCCAGCAGTTGAACACAGTACTACATCGGATGAAAAAATTACTTTAGATGGACCCTGTCTGAGCCTCTGTGTGTGTGAATGTGTGTGCACGCGCTCTCCCAAAATGATGACAGAATAACCACCCACTCAGAGCTGTGTTCCGGGAATAGCGGGCCGAGGCAGAGAATGAGAGAGCAGTGTAACATTTTCATCAGACAGGAACAAGCGCCGCTAGCCAAGAATGAGTTTGTCAGGCTGCTTGACAGGCCTCATTGCACCGATTCGGCTCAGGCAGAGCCGGATTCAACTACCTCTGAACAGGAGAAGAAAGAAAGTCACCTCATTGTTCCAAGCTCAGTCCCGTTTATGCACCGGGGACAGAGAGAACAAAAGTACTGACAATAGATGAACTGATGTAAAAACACTGAAACAGTTGCATGCTTAAATCAAAAAGCACCAGAAAAAAAAAAAAAGTTTTATTTGAACTGTGTGTGTCATCAGCCACAATCCCACATTGTTAACGGCAACATCTTGGGTTCAACGTGTTTTCTCAAATCAAATTATTTTCTCAGGTACGGTCACTGGCAGGAAGCTTTCTGCTAACATGGAGTGACAAATCCAAATTGTGTCTTTTACAGCAAGGAGAAAATCCTCTCCAGAGAGAGCTGCACTAATGCTGCTCACTAATGATGGCTGAATGTCTCAAACACCTCTACCCCGACCAGCTGCTAATGCCAGGAACAAGCTGCACCTAACTGTGAACACACTTGGCCTTGCACATTTCACAACAAACTTTTTTTGAGATTACATCGTCTCCTGTCAGATTTCAAGCTTAAACTACAGAATCTCATTCAGATGTGTCTGTTCTGACAGTACAACTCAAACAAATATGATGTAATATAGTCTGAACTTTAGTCAGGGAGCAAGGAAGTTGCCTTCCTGAGAGTGCTGATATATCCACTGTTAAGTACATGTTTGCTTCTTCCTGTTCACACGTACAGCACTCTACGAATATGCACTGTTGGGATTGTGTTTACAGACCTTCTTCTTCTGCAACAAAGCAGCCAACGGTGCAACCATCCTTTTTGTTTTGCAAATAAGTGTCACTACAACCTTAACACTGTTGCCACTTAAAAAGAAGAGGTCTAGAGACGTGTTGCTGATGTTGCATCACATGTGTTAAGGTTTTTAAAGTGGACCTTTTATGCTAATTTTCAGGTTTATACTTGTATTTGGGGTTTCTACCAGAACATGTTTACATGCTTTAATGCCCAAAACAACCCATTTTAATTTCCTTGCACTGTGTGCTGGAACACCTGTATTCACCCTCTGTCTGAGATGCTCTATTCTAGTGCCTGTCTCTCTAAGCCCCCTCCCAAGAAAGCCCAGTGTGTTCCTATAGATCTTCCATATCTACGCACTTGGCTAGCATCTTGGCTGGCTGAGGGAATGACTGTAACAGAGTATAGTTGCACTTTCTACTGTGTTAAATCACCAAAGTCTTTCCAACAGGACATGTTTCAGCAGGTATATGATCCAAAATTGGGGAGAAATTAACAACCTCAGCAACCATGATCATGTTTACTAGACTTTAGCATGTAGCTACATGTAGCAGTGTACCTGCTTCAAGGGAATGACTGTACGGAGTATAGCAGCACTTTGTACAGAGAAAAATCACCAATAAAAGCTTCCAAACCAAATTCTTTACAGCTGGTTATGTTCCAGCAGGAATATGATCTGAAATCAAGGAGAAATCAACAACACCGCCAACGGAGATCACATGTTTCCCTGTTGCTAGCGTGTAGCTACGTGTAGCAGTGCACCTCAAGCCAGGGAATGAGAGTAAAGTAGGATTGCAGCACTTTGTACTGTGAAAGTTTCCCAATATTAACTTCCAAACACAAGCTGACATGTTCCAGCAGAAATATGATCCAAAATTGGGAGAAATTATCGACATCAACAAATAAGATCACATGTTTACCTGATATTAGCATGGAGCTACATGTAGCAGTGTACCTGATGCAAGGGAATGACAGTAATGGAGTATAGCAGCACAATATACTGAGAAAAATCACCAACAAAAAAACTTCCAAACCAAGCTCTTTACAAATGGATATATTCTAGCAGGAATATGATTCTAAGTTGGGGAGAAATTAACAACATCAGCAACCAAGATCACACGTTTACCTGTTGTTAGCATGTCGCTACATGTAGTAGTGTACCTGAAGCAGCAGGAATATGATCCGAAATCAAGGAGAAATGATCAATATCAACAAACAAGATTACATGTTAGCATGGAGCTACATGCAGCAGTGTAGGCTACAATGTAAACACTTGCAGTGATGTACCTGGAGCAGATGACCATATAAAGAAATCTGTCACAAGCTGGGGTCAGCTTGTCTCTTAAGTAGAAAAAAATGTTGAAAACAGTATTTAAAATGGTTTGTTGCCCATTTACCTCATTATTTGAAACTTTGGCCACATTATATATTTATAACCAACAGTGAAACTTAATATATATGACAGAAAATAGGGAAAAGCATAAAGGTCCCCTTTAAAGTCACAACAAAATCCACAGATACTACAGTTGGATACAAGTACGCATGTTGCCTGGTGCATAAAAGGTTAAGTACTGTGGTCCGGTACTACTCATTAAGGTCAAACTTAGCACTAAACCTTTTCAAGTGGAGTGGTTGTAATGCTGGAGCATTGTTATCATTATACGAGTAGCTTAAGTGACTGCCCACTTGGCCACCTCATCACAAAAAAAGCCCATGTCGTTTTCTTTTTGCTCTCTCTGACACAGCCATGCAGTCACAGTCCATTATACGATTAAGTCCTTTATTAATTAACACTGTGACCGCGTAGCACCCATTCATTACAGTCTATTGTCCTGGCAGGGGAGGGCGATAGAGGCAGCATTTGAGCTGAGACACGAGCAGGTGAACAGAGGAGGGCAGAGAGAGGAAAGCGTTGCTCATCAGTCTAGCAAAAGAGCTCCACCTGCTTAATAGGCCTTTCTGTTTTGTTTCTACCTCACTTAACTTGTCACGTGCTAACAAGAAAGGTGTGTTGGATGTGTGCAAGCTTGTGTCAGAGACACAGAGCAACAGAAAAAAAAAGCATGCGTGAGATGCAAAGGAGGAGAGGGGAGAGAGAAACAGAGAGTGCAAATGAATCACAATTACTTCTATTCACACATAACTCTGAGTTCTCCGCACATCACTGCCTAAAACAATTAACACTGCTGGAAACTTCTTTCCACACTTGGCCCAATTTGGCGACATAAAGGTCATTGGAAATGAATTTAAAAGGGCTAAAAGAAATCAGCCATGGGTGTAATTGCAAAAGTGGTGCACGCGTGATAAGTATTGTAACACAAATTTCTTTTGGCGGTGTTTCTCCTCGCAACATTTTCTGACAAAGGGGACGAATATTAAATACCCCTAAGCCTAAAAACAAATCCAGCCTTTCCCAGGTACAATGACGGGCTGAGAGGCAATGCTGTTACACAACACTAAAGGGCATCAAGCACACAGCTGGCAATGACAGGTTTTGAGTGTTTGTGAACTAACATTATATGTTCTTCACTGGGTAATGCAGCAGATTTTGACTCAGCGCTGACAAACCGGGACTGTTACCCTTTGGGGATTTTCTAATGAGAAAGCTCATTTGGCTCATTAGCACAGCAAAGTCTGTTTCTATAAGGGCATCTGAGGCCAGATCTATCCACATCACTGAAATGCATTATAGCTACTGGCTATCAATGAAGTGACAGAGTGGATCTCACTGTGAGCAACCCAAAACAGACTGGAATACAGCACTGGAGTGACACTAGATGTTTCTGTGGGCGATTTAGGAAGTGATTACATCTAATCAAAGAGAACATAAAAAAATAAAAGGTGACTTTCGAAGTGTACTTGGCAACTGGGAATGTTTGCAAAGGCGTTTCAGTGGAACCACAGTAAAGATGCACATCATGAAGCAGATGCCTCTCATTTCAAGCTAATGGTGGATAAAAAGCGCTTTGCTATGTCCAACTGCACATACACACTTCACCCATTATGTGTTCTGGAAACAGACGCTGAATCCCCTTCGGGAGAGTGACTGTGTCGCCATAAGTGGCCTTTAACTACCTTGTTTATCGGCATAGCACAATGCGGCAGTGCACCCTCCCGTTCTCTGCACTGACAGCAAGCATAATTATGGGAACAGCTGCTGAAAAGTGCTAAACGAAAACAGGTGGCGCCGACGAGACACGCTCGGAAATCGTTAACCAGGCTGGCATTGTCTTCAACCACGCTTGGCAGCATTAACTTTAATTACGACAGAGCATGTTTCTGAACTCTGCACTTTGATCAGAGACCCTTTCCTATAGGAGCCAAATTAATAATGTAGGAAGGACTCATCAGCATTCTTGAAATAGAAGGTGTCAGTGATAAACAAAAGAAAAGCAAGGAGAGAGCGGAGAGGAGAGAAGTGCACAGTGTCTCTGCTAAACGTCAGGGAGTGAGAGCAAAGTGTGAATTTTATGAAGCTTTCAGTGAACAATTTGGATAAAGTATCCCCATAAGAAGAAGCTTTTTGGAGATGGGAAAGAGATTTTTGGTGCCATGGTAACACATTGGAGCCCTTACCTACCAGATCACAGTGCCCTGTCATTTCAGAGACATTTTAAGTCATAGAGTGGAAGAGTAAGTGACCTCTAAGATGCATCCGCTGCTGCCAAACTGTTCTGAAGAGCTCTGTAAATTCATAGATGCTGTCACTGATTGCAGGTTGCAAAACCACCGCTCTATACTACTCTTTCCACAGGCCTTTTAGAGCAGTTCCTGTAATTTGACTTTACCTGAGTTCCAACTGTATTTTTAGAACAGATTTACAGGGGAGGGGTCAGCCATCTCTGCACATTTGTTATGGGTGAGCAATTTGCTGATTACACTCGATTATATCGGTCTGTTTTTAAAGTTATATCACAGAGTACGACATTCCGACATTCATTATCGAAGAAGCATGAATATCTAAAAAAAAGGTTACAGCACCTTAAATTATCAGCTCTACCAATAAGGCATGACTCATCTCCTCGAGCTGTTTGCCAAGTTTCACTGAGGTAAAATATCTGGCTCAGTAACCTGCTGTTATTTATATAAACTCCTTCAAAGACAGACAAGAAAGACTCTGTCTTTGGCGCTTTATTAGCAAAGGTTGCAAGATATTACATCATCCCTACAGTGAGAAAGCATTACTCTAACAGACATCTAATTATATTAATAATTATATTATTAAAGATTTCAATTTTTGGCATGGCTGTAGACGCGGCACAGCTTAAGGTTTCACTGCTCATCACCACTTCAATGGAATAACCCAAAAGGTTTGATATCATTTGAATGCTGTGCTCTGAAAGCATTCAAAGGTTAGTGATTCTGCTTTGTGTTTGTGAGTGGAAAGAGTGCAGAGGTGTTAGCTAACTGACCCTTGATCAACCCTACTTTGTATTTTGTACAGCTTTACAGTATAAAGACAACAGCTTGTGTATCCTCAAAGTCCCCCTCCACTCAAAAATCTGTTTTTCTTCTGCTTATGTCCCGTAAAATGTCTGACCTTGACTATACTGACTTGTATCTGTGCAACTTTTGTCAGTAGAGAGGTGTTTTCTCATTCCTTTACTGAAGGGGGAGACGTCTGTGCATCCCCTAAAATGTGAAATTCAAACACCAAGGAAGCTAGATTAGGTACATCACTGATACGAAAGCCAATAGCTGTCTAATATGGAAAACACATATTAACAGAGGGAACAGGTTTCGACACAACACCAACTAGGAAACCTGAAAACTCCAGTGAAGAGCAGACTTGTCAGTACAGAGAGCGAACAGAGTGAGAGTTTGCATTAGCAGCAGGAAAGTTTTAGCAGCAAACATGGCAAATGGACCTGCACTTGTATAGCGCCTTTCTTTTTACACCATGAGTCACATTCACCCATTCACACACACATTCACACACTGGTGACCAAGGCTACCGTACAAGGTGCCACCTGCTACTTCAGTATCTTGCTCAAGGATACTTCGACATGCAGACTGGAGGAGCCAGGGATCAAACTGCCAATCCTTTGTTTGAAGGACAAACCACTCTGAGCCACAGAGCGTGCAATTTTTGGATGTAAACTGGATCGTGGAGCTTCCTACCTAACTACCAAAGACCTCATCATAGCAGATATTACTGTATGTTTCACGCTGTGTCAGCCACTGCCAGTTAGCCTAAAAGCTAACAAGCTAACAAACAACATAAATAAAAGATGCTAACTACACTTAGCATTCTGATATGTCTGCTAGTCACCGATTAGACTCCTCATCTGAGTCTGGGTCTGACTGAGGCTCAAACATGTATGGCTGTATATCTCTGTAGTAGCTCTAACACAAACACTAGCCACCCTGAAGTCTTTCACTGGCCAACCTCGCACAAGCAGGGCTAAAGAACGCAGAGAGCAAAAGCCAAAATCTTCAATGAAAAATTAGCAGTAGAAGTGATTTTACATACTTTAAAATGTGTCTAAGAGAGACTTTAAAGATGCATCCATTGTCAGATATTCTTGATGACATCACATATTGGAGCTACCGCCAGGGACGGCAGTAGCTAAGTCCAAAGGGACCTGGCTTGGGAAGCAGAGGGTCTCCAGCTAAAGTGCCCGCACAGACCAAGCATGGAGCGTGGCAAGCTACTGAACCCCCAACTGCTAAGATGCTGTCCATGGGCAGCCCCCCTGCTCTGACGTCTTCTTCTTCTTTGTTCTCAGCTTAGATGCTGTTTTTCCATGTTCTACCTAACCTGTCCAACACTGGAGGAATGACAAAGTTAAATTCTATGCTTAGGAGTAAATGAAAGAGTGAGGAGGGGCGAACTTGGCTCCAGCTCAACAGATCTGTGTATCATTTAGTTGCCTCTGAAGACAGGGGATCGCGTTTTGTTTGCCTTGTATCAATTCATTTCCCCCTCTACCGACTCGGTAAATGGATCTCGGCAGTGAGCAAATCAATACGGCTTCATAAGTCTGTTCTTGTCTTCCAACTTTAATACAAGGGAGTCATGAGTGGAAACCTCACTGTACTGCGGGCACCACAACAAAAGCCAGCTGTGTAACACTGTTAGAGGAATGATTAAGAGAAAGGAACAAAGATATCATCTGCTGTGAATAATTGTGCGAAGCAATGCAACACTGACGATGATTGCCTTGACTTGGAAGAGAAAAACAATGGTGAGCTTGTTCCATGTCAGGGAACCAGTGCTTTTATTTCAACTGTACATAATGACCTCAGAGACTTTTATAAATAGGATTATTTCAGCTGAAAAAATAGTTCTACAAATGGAGTACTCCTGAATACCTCAATCACAGTCCAGTGGTAAAAACATGGCAGGAAGGACTTTAAACCAGGCCGCTATGTGTTGGCACTTATGAAACAGGCCATTAGTCTGCTATAATTGTCAGCAATACTGTCACGCATTTGTCTACTGCAGTACCCTAGCATTCGCACGAGCCATAAATTTGGCGGTCACATCAATCAGAGGCCGGAATTAATTGTGCAATTAAGATTCTCATTGCTTGGCAGATATAGCTACTAATGGATCAGTGACAAGTGTGATATGATCGTAAAGAGGGGATTTTAATGTACTGTTTAATTGCTCTTATGTGGTCCACGGTGTTAGAACAGCAGCTTCACAAGCCCATTTGTTCTCCACGGTCCCTAGTCCTATTGGAAGTAAAAAATACGGCTCATCCAGGGTCATGGAATGATGTAAGGGCAGGGATGGACAATGTTATTATGGCTCTCAAGCGTATGTGGCTAATCAAGCCCATATTGTGTGTAAGGCTTTACATAGAGTGCTTCAGCATTTGTGGTGTTGTTATAAAAATGTTTAGGGGATGAATAATTGTATGTATGTGTGTGTTTGTGTGTAAGACAAGGAGTTGAGAGCACAGCAGCCATGCTGACACAGCAGCTACATCAACAGGCTAATTCACTTCCACTGTAGCGAGAGGTTAGGAATGAATTAAAATGATTTGTCACTGGCAGGCCTGTACCATTTGCAACAACTCACTGTTTATGTAATAAACTGGTCGTCACAGATTAGGCTCCTCTGCCTTTGTTTCTGCTGTGTCTGCTCTAAACACCACCACAACAGGTGAATTAATGTGGAGCTCTGTCACTGGCAGCGGGGTGTGGATGGACATCTTTAAGAGGAGGCAGGGATGATTCCTCATACTTTTGACTGTTACCGTTTCTTGTTGCACAGCGAAGCATGACATTTGACTTGGTTATTACAGGAGGGAAAAAAACGGGAGCTGGAAAACAATCTCCACTCCACAAAGCTGGGCAATGTGGACTGAAGGCTCGGTGTCGCTTGCAGCTGTAAGCGCAAACAGTGCTGCACGCTGGGAGATAAATGCCAACAATAAATAACATCCACTGGCTGTGCGTGGGAAGTGTGCAGTGTATATGTGTGTATAAATGTGCTTAAATGTGCCTTTCTTGCCTCCATGTGGGACTGCCAGTGGTGAGTGTGTTTGTTGGTGTGTCTAGGGTTGTTTCATAATACAACTTTACTGCTGAGCCTTGCTGTGGTCAGTGTTACCAGGCAGGTGATTGCACCTGAGATCATGGATAATGTGGAGGGAGACAGAGGAGCATGGTGGCTGGTGTCAGACTGTATAAAAGAAGTGGATGTAGCTACCAGCACGTCCCCCTTTGGTTTGTAGACTCCTGTTTTGAAGCCTCAAGTTTATCGTCTTAGATTTTTGGAGCCAGATGCGACCATATTTGGACAAGAAGGTGGTGCTAACTCTGACGCTCACTGCTAGCTTAGTTAGTATGGTGCATTTACAGCTATGGTTAAATGTAAAACTGATCATTTTTCACAATCAAAAGACATTAAAACTAAATGTACTTAACAGGTAACACTGAACATCTGACTCCTTAGAGGGTCTTTTGGCGCAACCAAACGCTGAACAAGACTTTTTTAGGCAACCAAAATGTTACAATTAACTTTCATTAACTGAACAATACAGTGCGATAGCAACAGCTATGGCTACACCTATACTCTGTGAATCTGGGATTAAGCCATGGCTACATTACCTAATCAATATTGCTGCCATGGTAGCTGCTTGTCAATCAACGGCATCCACCTGTCACTCAAAGCGGCCACCTGCTTAATTATAAGTAACTTTAAGTCATATAACAATTCATCCCACATACAGTTGTTGTGAATGTTGAAATTAACTATAAAGACCAAAACTGTTTTTTGTACCAGGCTGTACACGTTTATTTCTGCTGTAATGTTGAGGATTCTAACATGGGGGTCTGTGGGGATTGACTTCCTCTTGAAGTCAGCCTCAAGTGGCCATTAGAGGAACTGCAGGTTTGGCACTTCCTCATTTTCAGTCCTGGGGTTGCTGCTTGGTTGAGCCAGGTCTCACTCCGAAGTCGTCAAAATCCAGCGCTTGGGCAGTAGGGCTGTCAACAAATATTCTAAATTCGAATTTAAATTCGAATTTGAAAAAAAAAATGGACCTTCGAATGTGAAAATTGATATTCGACTGTGGAGAAAAAAAAAACAAAACACACCACCGCAGCTGTCCTCTTTGCGAGTGGGCATTGGCATCAGACGCGCATTTCTCCACCCTGGTCGACAAGCGGTTCTGCTCCCAGCTGTTGTCTCCGTCACCCAGCTTGACACATTCACTCGCGGCTCGCGCAGAAAATAGACCAGACGCCGACACGATCGCTGCAGGGCGCGAGCTGGTCACGGTCCGGCGCTTCGAGGCTATTCACAGCGCTTCCGCGGGCGGTGTGGCCACGGGTCAGAGAGGGGGGGCGAGCGAGAGGTCCGCGGTCGTTTATAACGTAATGTTATAGATAATTGTTTTATGTGTTTTAATGTGTAGGTATGTAAATGTTTTCAAAGACGTTTATGTTGAAATAAAAATACCTACAAGTAGTCATGTTTCCTTGTATTAATACATATACAAGTATGTTTCCTTGTATTGGTTTGCCCTCTTGTGGACATAATCCGGAAAAAAAAATATTCGAATGGTTCGAACCGATGAGTTATTTTTAGAAGAATATTCGAACGTCATTTTTCAGCAATTTTGACAGCCCTATTGGGCAGTGACTTGCAGCGTCAGAAACCAACGTAAAAAGGCGTCGACATGATATGCAACCTGTTGCCGTTATAGTTTAATGGCGCACGGCTGCATCAGGGGGAAACGCAGCAGAACAAGGATGAAAATTAAGGCGGTGAAAGTCCGAATGGGGCGGGCGGGAGGTGTGGTGGTTGGGTTCAAGAAACACCAACCTTCTGTGTTGTTCCTGTGTTTGTTGTTGAAGGAAAAAACATCAATTTGCGGTTTTGTACCGATGTAGTGCGTTTATTTTGAAAGAGACTGAAAATGGAAGTGTATCTTGAAAGAACAGACCTTGACAGCCAAAGCACTCAGGGTACCTTGCAAGTCCTATGGGGATGTGGAAGTCCATGACCAAAATGTCAATATGTGACGAGGTCGGAGAGAGAATGTGTTGCTTGGTCAGACTAAGTGACGAGGGGAGAACTGAGACAGGATCAAACTACATTTACTTTGAACCTAACTCCAATCCATCTACGATTCAATGATTACTTTTCAGTCATTATCATTGAAATTCCCTGTTTCTTTCCACCAGTGTCACCCAATGCCTTCGTCTCTTTACGTCAGATAAACTCTTTCTCCAATGACAATCAGTCATGACAAGAGTGTGCAGACAGGAAAAAGTCATCTAAAGATCACAAATCACTGAGTCACTACTAATACACATGCATATTCAGGGTTGTCACTGAGATATGTCTCACACAAGTCTTTCCTCCTACTCATAACAGCCCCCTCCAATGATACAAGTGATGAATTAACCTCCAAACCCGTAGGGGGCGGCAATCCCTCTGACTTTCTTCCCTCAGCTCCCTGAAAACCACTCATTCTAACTCCCAGAGCTGTCAAGCGAAGGCATAACACAGCATAAAGTGACTTTGTTCACACAGCCATTGATCAGCGTCTCCTGCTGTGTCTTCAGGGTTCAGGCTGAGCTTTTAGAGAGAACTCTGTCTGACTGTCTCTGCTCGTCTTCCCCTCCTCTTTCAATGAATGCCTTCTAACCTGAAAGTCACAGGCTTTGTCCTATAGAGCCAAACTTGTAAAACACAACTTTATAAATGACTGTGTTATCATGGATGGTAAAGGTTTAAGAGTGAAAAAGAAGGTATAAAAGGGCAAGCTTATTAGTGATGAGTCCAGTGTTTGGTAAAGGTTAAAGCTGCTCTACTTCGCTGATACAACATACTGTATCTGTCTGAAAATGTCTATTGATATCCTCGGAGTAGAAGAGGAGAGACAGACAAAGACGGGGAAATCACAGAGACGACACCCGCTCTGCTCTATAGCTATTTAACCTTTTCTCTCCGTAGCAAGTACATATTTATTGAAAGCTATTGAGAGCCACTGCTATTGCTACTGAAAGCATGTCAAAATACACCCAACCGTGGTAATTAAAGACGCAATGCAAACATGCTGGGAGGGTAAATTAATTCCACTGGGGGCGCGTGCAGAACGCCCGCCTGGCATACTATAAAACATCTAAACAAAAGGAGATGTGGAGGGATTTTTGGCGCGGGCATTAAACATCAGCAGGCAAATGTCAAGTAGACAAAAAACTGGCTCCTCTCTATTTACATCTATACAGCTGTATGTGTGTGTGTGTGTGTGGGTGTGGAGGACTATATGTCTTTGACAGACGCCTGCGGTTCTCTGGCATGTCACTCACGCTACAGTTTAAAACATCATCACATTGTCACTGAGGGAATTACATGAATGACAGCACATAAGCGATCGACTATACATGTGTGTTTATGTGCGTCCTGGCACTAGAGTGTGTAGTATATATATGCATGCCTGCACACATACACACTCGCGGTCCAATCCAGAGTGTGTGACGGAGGAGGCAATTACCAACCATGCTTTTTCTCCATGCTTTATTTGCAATAACTGTCACCGGCAGAGCCTTGGCCTCCTTATCTGATTTTTATGAACATACTTGTAGGGATTATTGAGATTTGTGAAAGCACTGCTGGGAATGTGTGAGAGGATGAGAAAAAAGGAACAGTATGGGAGAGAGTAGCAAAAATGCTAATCTGCCGTGGAAAGTGATGAAATATTAAGTAGCAGCCTCTCGCAGCGTGTAGAAGTTGGTCAAAGGAGGGAAACAAGACAAAAACAGAGAGAGATTATTAGACAGTGTTTCCACTGATGGGCTTTTTTCTAATCGCGTCATGCCTGAGGAGCTGAGAGAGCGTAGCCATCAAACTCTCACTCCACGCCTCTCGTGAGTCGACAGCCCAGGGGCAGCCGTGAATTTTTTAACACTCCTCGCAGCATCGTTCAACTGCTGTCAAGGCTGCTGACAGGCAGTATGAATCAGTTTGGTGCATCCTTCCAGTTGCAGTTAAGTGTGCCTGTTGAGTAACCTGAAGGTCAGAGGTTCGATGCCAGCAGCAGCCAACACGATGTTGCCTTTAAACTTTTAACATCAATGACACATTTTACAATTGCGCACGCTTCCTAAATTTAAGTCTTACGGCTCCTTTAATAAAAGCAGGAATGAAATATGAGCCCATTTGCTGTTTTATGAATGTTAAAATTAAAGTAAAGCTGCAGACCGATTAGAGTGGAGCTGGGAGTGCTGCATTTCTGGAGAAACAGCACATTAGCAGAGTAAAATGTGTCTCAGAGGGCCATTACTCTACAGGTTGAACAGCTCCTATGGCGGGGTTAACAGCCCGGGTGCCAGGCTGAGTATTACGGGTAGGAGCGAGGTTGGCATCGGGGGCCCCTGGACTGCCAAGGTGCTGTGACGCCCGAGCCTGCTGTCAGAGCGACTGAGCGCAGGCTGGACGAGGGCAGTAGCCCCGCCATCTGTTGCACGACAGCCAAAGTCACCCTGTATGTAGGCTGTGTGTCTGAGTGCCAGAGTGTGTTTGTGCGTATGAACAATGTGTGCACGTCAGTGTCCCTGTTTGTGTGCGAATGTGTGTGTGAGTGTGTATACTAAAAACTGTGATTGTGCCTGCTCGTGCACCATAAGTCTGTGTGTGTTTCTATGTCAGTGCACATTTGCACAAAAAGTGTGTGTGTGCTCTCATTCTATTGGGGTAAAAGAGGGTGGCTGTGTGAATATTGAGGCACATATAGACTTCGAAGCTGCCGTTGCAGCTTTAAAATAGCGTCTTATAGGTATAAATCCTTCAGAGGGAAGCAGCTACTAACCACTTTTAAGGAATACAGCACTGACAGAATTATGCAACAGAGACAGTAATGTAAAAACTGCAGTGCAGAGAGCCTCTGGAAAGATAGACAATCAGAGAGGCTGATGGGTTTGAGGAGCAGTTAAAGGCACATCAGTGCAGCCACCATGATAAATCCATTTCCCAGCTGCACTGAATGTAACACATTTAGTGCTCTTTACCATATTCCTAGAGTGAGCTCATCGAGTCAGCTGGGATACGCTGAACCAAATTGACTGTGGGAGTTTGGTTAATTCCCTGTAAACAATAATAATTGTAATATACACCAAAACAATCACCAGCAAAGTAAGTCTCCCTTTCTTCTACTGCAGGTCTGAGAAATTCCTAATTTTCCTTATTTCCATTATTTGTTTTTAAGGGTTTAAAAGTGAGAATAACAAGGTGCCATCACTTGTTAAAAATGTAGGATTTCCTGCAGTGATGTTCTTATTTCTCAGTAGGGTATGAGGTGAGGTGTCGGCTGGATACTGACCACTTCTCGGGGCAGTAGGGAGTCCTCTTGGCGAATCACCAACAAGTTCACAGCTCCTCCCATGGGCGTGGCTCGGAGCAGGGCCACCACCTCCTCCTGGCTCTTACCACTCAGGTCTACTCCACTAACCTGCACACACACACACACACACACACACACACAGTGTGATAAATACTCAGATAAGCACATACATAAGAGGAAAGTACACACACGCTCAGCAGAAAAACAAAAATCAAAGAGCTCTCCGACTTTAACGAGGAGGAATCAATGGCCTCCACATAACCTTTATGCAGATTACCCACTGAGTCAGTCGGAGCTGGAATTAAACATGGGTTATTTCCCCCTAAAGTGAGCACTGGCTGATTTTCATGTCAGTCTGATTGAAGTATAATCAAAATATTGTTCCATCTAACCACTTTTCCTCAGCAATTTAAAGCTGGAGCTGAACTGTTATAGCCATAGGGAACGCAGCTTGTTTGACTCATTTTAACAAAAGCTCTGTAAGATTGAAATTTGGAACAAAACCATATCAGAGAAAGACTAATTAGTCTCTAACATAACATACAATCTCTGCATGTGAACACCGTATAATGGTTGGAGGTTGCCCCACCTCCAGCAGCCGGTCTCCAGCTTTCAATCGGCCATCTTGGATGGCGGCTCCTCGAGGAAGGATGTTTTTGACGTAAATGGGAGCGCTGCCACCGATGGGGACGTCCCTGGACGTGATGCTGAACCCAAGACCCTCTGGACCTACAATTAATGGAAAACAAATGTAAAGTGATCATTTGCTGATTAGTTTTCCTGCTGCCCAATAAAGAGATTCATGAAGCTTCCTACACAACATAAGTCCTTGAGATTTCAGCGTCTTGCTCAAGGACACTAGATTAGGCACATTTTGCCAGCAGAGGTGCACGAACCTGGGCAATAAAATTGAAAGATTGCCAGCCTGCATGCTCTCGCGCTGCGCTATAACAGAAATATAACAGTGATATTACTGATTTATAGCCTCGTGGAAGCTGAAGAGGAAGAAGTAAATAATGTGCATGTGTTTATGTTTGGTAAAGTGTTCTAGCACCTCAATATGGGTTCATAAATGTCAACAACAAGAGATTTGTTTCTCCAGGTACACATTCATTTTCATGCTTTCATTCCAAAAAGTCACTGACAGACAACAAACATGCACTACACAACACTGTGGCTACAAAAACGATGAAACATGATTTGATTTTTCTGTTACTATATGTGCATTTTACTGGAAATATTGTGAATATCATTACAGTTATTTCTAATAAAAGTCAGAAAGGCACGTTTAAATGTCTTGCCAAACCATCACACTGCTTTTTACTGTGTCTCTCAGAAATGGGCCAGACTCTTGAAACCATTTCTGAAAGATCCTTTTCATTACACGCCGCTGTAACATGAGAAACCACTACGCAGGGATCAAATTATGGTTTTCCAACATGTTCTGAGCCTCCTATAGCTAATACAAACAGACTTACTTCCAACCTGACGTTTTTCATTGGTTTGCCATCAGGGTGTGTCGCACTCACATTTTGTAGGAAGTCAAAATGAAAACATGTCCCAAACTCTAAATATAGTGTCAATGCTATGAACCAAAATTGAGTGTTTATGATAAGTGCATGTGGACTTTAAAGCCACGCTCGGGAGTTCTGGCTGGATTAAAGACCGGTTAGGGACCAGAATAAGCAGAGAAAAGTGAATGATTATGGATTGCAAAATGCATCAAAATACCGTTCAATAACATGTTAAACGTACTGTACTACACCTAAATAGCAAAAATGCTGTTCTGTAAATCATCCACGTTCCATGTGCCACATGTTTTAACCAAAAAAAAAAAAAACCTTCAGGCTTATTGGTACAACGGCAGGTCAGGAGGCTGCGTTTAGGCCTGTCATGATGACTAATTTTGTTATTGTCCCAGAGATAATTACAATAACCGATATTATTTTCATTTTGAGACCACTGATGCCACTGATATCATGGTAACATAATAGCATAATAATGAAAGTACTTTATCAAAGAGCGATGAACTTTAATTTTTTAAGAATATTCAGACATTCGTATTGCAATATGAAAAAAATATTCTACGATTTAGAAAGGTAATAATCACCGGTTTCATAAAAGAAAGTACATGATGCAGTACTTTAATAGGAGTAGCCCAAAATTACTTTTGAGGCTTAATACAAAATTTGGCCAATAAAAGCCCCCAACAAAATAAAGAGCTGCCTCCTGCGACTAAAAGATTATCTTAGCGAAGCCCCTGGAACACAATAATAATGTGGGGCAGCTGTGGCTCGGAGGTAGAACAGATCGAACACTAAATTGGAGATCGGCGCGGTTCAATCCCGGGCTACTCCAGTCTGCATGTCGAGGTATCCTTGGTGAAGATACTAAACCTCAACTTGCTCCTGATGGCTGTTACATTGGTGTGAGAGAGTGTGTAAATGGTTACTGAGTAGCAGGTGGCACCATATACGGCAGCCTCTGAATGGGTGAATGTGACATGTAGTGTAAAAGCGCTTTGAGTGGTCTCGCTACACAAGCGCAGTCCATTTTAACACCATAGTTACTTCCAAGTTATTGTCGGTGTGCTGCAGTTGGGTCCCGGGGATGGACGGCCTGGGAGCTTGGCGGTTTGCTGGTGGGTTAACAGAATGAAGGATGAATTTGTTGAAGGGTAAACTACAAAGGACATTTGTCAGCCATTTTGGTTTGTCATGACTGAGACTCTTCCATGCCAAAAGTGGAGATGAAGGCGACCGGTACGCTACGCTGTGTCATCTTAGAAGTGTTGTTTAAGTAAGTGAATCGCCTTTTTGGGGATTTTAACCTACTTGGAAATGCGCCCATTTTTGCATGAACTGTAAATTTGTATGTAAATTTACATGTGATATGGCTGTCATTGATGGGCGGGGCAAATGGCTAGGTCACACCCCTTAAAGTGCACGACGGTGACGGTGAATACCTGTATCATGCCCAGATGCACAAAAAGTCTCTTGGATGCATTGCCTAAACCCAACAGGGTTGGGGTTTTTGGGTTTTTGGCGTTTCCCACGTGTTGTGTTTTAACAAACGTGTCCTACAGATTTAATCAGATTGGCTTCAGACTTAGTTTATGTGAGCCTGACTACGTTGTGATCTTAAGTTATAACAACAGCCGCCCAATGTTGAATGGCACAACCACTACGGAGTGTTAAATTTTAAGGAGACACGAAATTGGTAGAACTTTGCAGTAAATGGTCCGATCTCCACCAAACTTCACATGATTCATAATAGTCTCGGTATGAACAGATTTATATGACCATATTTCCTGATAGCCATAGCACCACCTTGTGGTGACAGGAAGTAAGTCTTATCAGACTCTGTTTTTTTTTATTTACCTTAAATTTAAATGCTGTGGTGTATATCGAATGTACAAAAACATGACATATCATTGGTGTGTTCTCCAGCACCCTCTAGTGGAAAGAGGAAATGGTACAAAATGTGAAGTAGGCCATTCCAGGTTATGAAGGATATGCCATCTCACTCCTGCGTGCAGTGTCTGACTTTGACAGAAATGAACTGCCGCGTCAGCCGGCGTCCTGACAGCACCCCCAAGTTGCGTGAAGGTGTGAGGGCCCGTTCATCGCTGTCTGCAGCTTAAATTTTTCTTTGGACTTGCACAAGACGGTGGGGCGTAGGGGAAAAAAGGGAGAATCATTGTACCCAAGTCTTGTAATGGTCAGGAAACCCCTGTTATTTATTCTGGCATCATGTTGGCTAAAATGTTGATGACATTCTGTGTAAACAAATTGTATAACATTTTATCGTATGGTAAGTCAATAACATAATTATCATGACAGGCTTAGCTACGTTTAAATCATGTCTGAGTCAAGGCAATCTTATTTGATATATAGACAGTCTGAAGTCTGCAAAGCACAGAAAGCTGTGCTCATTTTGTGTTCGTTATTTTCTTACTGATGTATCATTGAGCAAGAGCTGCATTACTTTTTGAAGTGCAATGAGTGGTAAGACTAAATTCAACAGCTACACCTGAGAAAACACTTGAGCTATCAGCTGTGCAAAGATATTTGCTTTAGGTTTTAAGACTGACCTTTAAGGTTCATCAAATGAATATGAATTGCTAGTCTGGAGAGAGTAGGCAAATACAATAACGGATAAATACGAGGATCTCAGGCCTGACCTTTTCTGCTGACCGGACCTGAATTTGTCAAATAAAAGCAAGTAATGGTTCCAAATGTCAGCTGAGGAACGAGCAAAACCAAATAAATTGTATTTGTCGGGTTATTCTTTGACAGCATATTTTAAAATTCAATAACCCTGCTACATAATGCTATTAGATGAGTCATTAACAACAGCGTTCAGAAAGATACATTCCACCATGCATAACCTAGCCGCTGGCGTTTATAGCAGTCAAGTGGGAAAGACGCGTTATGTGGTTTCAGTGGAGGCTTTTCTGAGGGTAACAACAGTGATTAGTATTCATGTCAAAGTAGCTGCTCATTTCACAGAGCTGTCAGCACCTCTGATGGTTCATCATAACCTACTTTCCCCAGTACGTCTCTCTAGCAGTCTGACAAACTCTCTGTCGTCTCACTGACAGTGATGGTGCTGATGAACAAGGAACACAAAGAGTGAGCAGCGTGCGTGACAACTTTTCTTGTGGCTTCTGCACACACACAAACAAACTTGCGGGAAGGTGATGAAGAGGTTGCTCGTAAAGTCAAAAAGTTGAGCTGTTGAGGATAATGACGTGCTGTGATCTCCCCATCAATGCAGCATGATAACTAAGCAGACAGAAATAGCTGCTATCATTTATGTTGAGTGTTAAATCTGCGGAGTTCGTCGCCGCGAGTGTCAAACTTTTAATACAAGGTCACATAGCTGCCATGGCAATCAGTTCCCGACTCAGTGCAGCAGATATACTCAAAATTAACTTTACAGACAGATTTTATTTCTAACGCAGAGTCCTAAATAAAGTTTTGCCGATCATTACCCCATCACCAGCACTACTGTACCTCCGTCCTTAAGTTTCAGATCCGGATAAGCCGCACATCATGGTGCTACTTTCGAATCCTCTCCATCTCTGTCTTTGTTCCCCTTCCAACTGTGACCCCCCTCCCTTGCTGGTGCCTTCCCTCTCCCCTGGCCTGCACACAGCCTAATGAGCAGAATCAAACTCCTGCCCATTGTAAGATCTCGTCATTAACGGTCTCCAATCAGGCAATTAGGAGAATGCATCTCTAATAGGCCTGCAGTAATTAACCACTGACGTCTTTATTTTGGGTAATAGAAGACCAGGATAAAAGTAATTGTATCCTTTCTGGATTAGTTGGAATCCTGGCTCCAATAAGCCAATTAAACAGCAAACATGAGGAGAGGCTGAGGCACATTAAAATGACTTAATGGGTTGCGTATGTCCTTTTCGACTGCAGTATTTGATTAAGGCACTCTTGTTAATTTGCCAAGCGAGATCTGCTCCCGCCACTCGGAACTCAGGCCCACTTAGTCCGAATCACAACAATTACAAGGAGACAACAACAAAACTGCTGAAGCCTTTCTAAAAGTACATTAGTAGTGATAAAGTCTGATGGTAATCAAATGGAACTGTCAAAGTGGATTTCGGGGGCACACTTGCCTCGACTCTGTCGGGTTTTAGTGCTCAGTTAAATTTCCAGCTCAACAACATTTGGACAATAATTCAGCTCCATTTAGAGAACATGAATGGCTTGAAGTTTACAAGCGAGGCGCATCCATTCCGGTAAGCCCCATTTAAATCATGAGCAATAATCTCAAAAACCATTTCTGTCACTTGGGCCAGAGCATACTTTTGAGAGTTATGACTGCTGTTGAATTAGACCATGAAGAGGCTAGTGAAAATAAACTACACTACTGGCATCAGTCTCTGGAGCTGCTGGAGCTCCACCAGCATCGCCCCAGTGTGGTTTCACGAAAATGAGAGGCTTGTGTATAGAAAAAAGGAGAGGAACTTTATCACATTATAAACAAATAAATATAACTCGCACTGCAGCCCCACACAGTATAAGAACTCTGAGACTCTGCTGGCAGCGCTCGGGGACCTTCGCCAAACATATTAGAGCAGCTTGTGACTACATTCCCCCTGAGCACATTGCATTTAGCCTGCGCTGCTGCCCTCGCTCGCCGTACTATTCCCTGAAGCTCGCTGCTGCGGCCTCGGTGCCAGCTTTTGACTTAACATCTGCTCCCTAAAACAGAAAAAAAGGAGCAAAGAGAGGAGAGACAACGAGAAGGCGAGTCACATCAGCGTTGGCTCATTTTACAAGCAACTGCTCGTCAGTTCACATGAAGATAGTGAAGCGATGAAAGTGAGATGGAGTCTGGCAGTAAAGCCACCACAATGGTTGGCTAAGATATACAGCTGCTCCAGTATCAAAGACCTGTCCAAGTCCACAAACAAACCAACGTCAGCTGAAGCAGACTGATTGCTGAATGTTAATATTTCAACCACAAGAGCATGGTGATGTTGCCTGAGTGCATCAAACCGCAACCTCTGTTTTCAAGAAGCGGTTGATCTATGTTTGCTTTGGCCTGCTCACTCCAACAATGCCAAAGGCAGGCGGAGATTCTTGAATATTTCCTGAGAGATTTAAGGTCGTCTCCCTCAACCTACTTACTCTGGAGAAAATCGAGGCACACATGTGATGAGACCGCCTTTGTGTACTGGCCTTTTGCTTATATTCTGTAATCCTATGGACTTTGTTTTGAAGGTTCCTGTTTGTGTTCCTTGTTTCATGTTTATTCTGTTTCCTGTTTTATTTTGTAGATTCTCTCCTCATGTGTCGTGTCTGGTTTTACTTCCTGTCTTCATGTGTTTTCCCGCCTGTTTTCTGTCACACCTGTCTCGTTAGTCCCTCCATGTTCCAAGAGTCTTTCCTTCACACCTGTTCTGTATTAGTCTTGTTTGCTCTACCCTAGTGTTCGGCCAATACCTGATCTCGCATCCATGTTTCCCTCACTTGTGTCTCTTCCTCATGTCTTAGCTCCACCCTTGTGACACACAGGGAAGAGAAGCGAGGATGAGACACGAGAGAAGAAAGGTGAAATTATGTCCTCAGAGAAATGAGACGTCTTTGCTCTAAAGCGTCTCGTGAAGCGACATTTATTTGTGATGATGGAGGCTGCTGATTACAGCTGGAGTGGAGTACAATGGAGTCGTTTCTGCACACACAGAATGTTTTAAATATATATATATATATATATATATATATATATAATGCTAAAGATACAGATTCAGTTCTCAGTAGCAGAGCAGCAGTGTTTTCTCTCTGTCTCTGTCTAACAATCATCTGCACATGAACAACCTGCGTTCTGTATTTATAATCTGTCCTGTGTCCTGCTCAGTCACACAGTGTGTTTATATGATTTATTAATTACTAGCATCTGTATTTATTGATATCCTGATTGTGAGTTTATTATTTAATAACCCAGAATATGATCATGGTGCCTTTGAGCACTGGAAATGATTTATGAGGCCAAATGTTTCAGGGAAAATTAGAATTCTTTAACTCATCAACCCGACGCTCAGGAATGATCAGCCTCAGTGTGACTGAATAGAAACGACGGTTGGTGACGTAAAGGTGTTTCCTACTGACGGACAGACTCTCTGACTTTGATTGTATCCATAATAAAAGCTGATGAGGGAAATAACAGATTGTCAAGATAAAAATTTTCAACATTTTTTTTTTAACTTGATGAATCAGAAAACAAATAAAATATAAACCGTGGCAGTGATACACTTGAGTTTAATCTGTTATCTGTCTTCACTCTGGTATGAAACTCCAGTGATGTTGGGATGTATCATATCAGTGCGATCAGCTGTCCAATCAATAAGTGATATCGGTCGGTAAAAGACTTCTACAAAGGCTGCACTCTTGTATCCTCACTTTTCTCCTCTCTGAAAGCCTCCTTTCTCCTGGACTCCTCCGAGTGCAGCCAACAAATTGAGACGTCTCACAAGATGCCGAGTCTCAAATGAATTCCGGGTCAAGTGATCGAGGATAGAGGACAGAGGAGTCGAGGAGGGATATTGGGATGAAACCTCAGTGTTCCCCTCCACACCCTTGTTGTTAGCCAATCACCATTGCCCTCCTTTTGCCTGTGTCCTCCTACTCCAGCTGTGTCTCGTCCTTGTATATATACCTGTGTGTTTCCCTTTGTTCCTGGTCAGTTTGACCTTTGTTCATCCCTGCGTTCACTCCAGTGCTCCCCCCTGTGCTCTTGGTGTCGTTCCCTGCTCTGTTTCCTGTCTGCGATCTAGTGTTTTGATTTTTTACCTGAGTTCATCATATTTTCCTGGTGGGTTTTCAGTTTAGTTTTGGTTCTGCGTTCATTTGGACTTCAAGTTACCTGCTTCCTCTGGATGTTTTTAATCAGCTGCGTTAAAGCTCACTTTTTGTTAAACTGATTCACGACATGTCCTTTGTCTCAATGAGGAGTAAAGACAGGTGACAGAGTGGAACACAGGTGAACTAGGCAGGAGTAGAAAGAGAGACAGGTGTTATTTGCATCTGCTCTCCCTTTGACGGATGAATGATTTTATGGTGTGATGGTCAAAATATTATAACTGTATGTTTGTGTGTTAAAAAGACCTCTAAGTGCAGTAGAATGCAGAACGCTGCTGGTTCTGGCTTTCACAGAGTCTACCAGCATGCTAAATAGAACCTGCACACTTTGCAATATAAACTGTTACACAGAACGCCTCTACGACGCTCTGATGATAGTGGAGGTAATTTGTCAATGAACGCAGCGACAGAAATGGTGGCAGAAGACGTTCATATTTTCTCATGGCTGTAAAACAAACTCAAACCACTCTCAGTCTGTCCGGGCCCCATTTTAAGGGAGACAACGGCTGGTTTAAGTTGAATAATAAAAACATTCTCAGCCAGTCACATCACTGGTCTCATGGCTCTGAAACAGCTGTGCCAATCACAGTGACGCATGATGCCACTCGCTCAGCTAATTGGCTTCTCCAGGAAGTCGTATTGTTGTCTGGATGCTGCACACACAGACACATGGTGCGCATTTGCTCCACATATTTGGTTTGCTCTTGTTGATAAAACCACCAAAGCGGCAGAGGAGTGACGCTGCACTAGAAACAGACGTTGGGTCTGAGACATCTATTTTGACTCAATGCACCAAAATATCAACAACTCCTCGGCCTCCTTCCTGTTTGCGCCTCTCCTCCCATGTGTGCTCTGCACTTGGCGCCAAAACACCACACAAATGCGTCAGGAAAACGCCAAATGGTTAGCGTGGTTAGATGTTTACCTTCTCATCCAAGCGTTCATGTGTCTGCTGGTTCTTACCTTTCTTCAGCTGGATGCTGAATCGACGCCCGTTCTTCTTCAGGTAGGAGCTGTTTGATGGGGTTGTGCTTATCCTGCGCTGCAGGGAGGGGGAGGGGGCCGACGAGGTCCTGGAGACCAATGTGTGGGGTAACGTGGTGTACCGTCGGCTTGTCTCTGGGGTGCTTCCTGCCACAGGTCCCTGGTGGCTGCAGAGCAAGAAAATATAAGGTTTGATTTGTTTTTTACCTGCAGAAATAACTTAATGTGGTGGGAAGGAAGCAGAACTTTATTTCCTTTGACATTTCAAGTGAGCAATGTTTTGGTATTTTCTGTATCCTTTTATTTACAACTTGTAGGTCAACAAGAAATGATGTGTGTCAACAACATTCCAACAACAACCCAAACAAGAACAAACTTCTTTATCATGGTATTTTGGTAAAACATAAAGCACCCAAGTGTCAGGACAACTTTTGAAAATAATGATAGTAACCTCTCACGACAACAGACATCTAGACCTGACCCTGCCTGCTCCACAGATTGATCTGCTGGTGAAAATGCACTCGTTCAGTCAATCATTTATTGGCTGACAAAATGCTTGTGGGGTCAGGGTTGTTATTTAGGGAATAAAATGTATTTTTTTCTCTTAACTTTGAGCTAATAATAAGAGCTGTTTGTATATGACCATTATCTGTGACGTTGCTATGATGTAAAGTATCCCGCACAACAATGATGTCTCAGCAGTAAACGATTGTCTCTGTGACAGATTGGCTCAATGTTGCATCCAGATGACAGATAGAGGATTTATGCATTTATAAAAGTGTAATTAAGACTATAAACCTGTAGACAAGGACCTACTTGATGAACACCCACATGTTCAGCTCTCTGGAATCAGGCCAAAGACATTACAGAAATTAATAGTAAGCACCAGCAGATGAAATGGGCTTTTAACAAGATGATCAGTGATGTGAACTTGAAGGTCTCAGGTAGAAATTATTATGAAACTGCTTTACTTACTTTTATTGTGTAGCTTTTAAACACAGTGAACTTATTAAGGAGAAGTCATTGACTAGTGTAATTAAAACAGAATCACTGCTCAGCTTCATTATAAACAAACATGAACTTTTGTCATTTTTCCAAGCAACTGGTTGAAGAGAGGAGCAACTTTCATTTCATGGTGCTGTGTGTCGCACTTTTATCTGGCTTTCAAATTCTGTGCAGGTTGTTTTGACATCTCAACATTAACATGCTTGCTGGATAGGGTAACACAAGGTAACTGTAAACCCTACTTGTGGTTGAGGCCTGGTGGTAGTCCAGATCTGGACGTGAGCCCCCCAACAAGACTGGACCTGTCCCCCGACTGCTGAGAATCCTGGCTGAAGCGGACTCTGTTAGACTGGGGTGGGCTGAGCTCGTTCTGGACCATCAGCAGCTCGTACTGTCTCTTCATGGCCGCGGGGACCACGTGGAAGAGGATGACTGGGCCGCGCATCGCCTGCTTAAAGATGGTCTGGGCTCTGGAGGTGATACAGAGAGAGTAAGAGAGAGAACGTGGAGGTCACGCAGACAGAAATGAATTAGCTTTAACATGATAAGAGATACAAGTAGAATAATGCACTATCATAGCTTTACAGATAGAGGAGGATAAGGAAGGATGTGTGGTGCTGTATGTTGAGAGGTGATAGGGAGAGCTGAGGTTAGCATGGCTAATCGCAGGGCTACTCACCGTGTAGCAGCAGAGGACAGAAATTACATTATCTATAATTACCAGCATCAAGACAGGCATGAGATAAGGATGGTGGGTCAGTGATGAAACATTACGTAGTGTGCCGGTGAAACATACTGTATGAGGAGTATTTAAGTCTACAGTATGGTGGCCTGTGTGTCTGTGTGTGGACACGAGTTGACTCGACAATCAGAACAGAGATGATGAATCATGCATCAAGGAAGCTTTCCAGACAATGAGGTTCCAAAGTAAGCACACGCACGCTTCACTCCTTACACACAAAGCAAGAAAAAAAAGCCATAACACACACTCATGCTCCTTTTGGGGCCACATAAGCCGAGACAAGAGCTCAACATGATTCCCAGACGCAAGAATTGTTTAGTCTGGTTTGCTGGTGGCACTTAGCATATAGATAGGCTGGCCAGGAGGAGCCATGCTGCAGCATAAGGGGCCCGAGACACAGTGGATTTCTGGATTCCAACAATCCCACCTCCTGTTTCCAGACCCTCATTACCGCGCCAGTAATACCATGCTGATTCTGTCCAAATGACAGCCACTAAGCTGCTTCTGCCACAACAGACAGCACTTCATTCGAGCGGTGTCACAGAGGCGAGGCGCGCACGCCGTACCGAGCCACTTCTGCAGGATTTGGTCCCTCCCATCTTTATTCTTATGGTAATTTCCAAAAATCACTCACATGTGCACACTGAGGAATGATGACTGAGTGATAAGTGTGTGTGTGTGTGTGTGCGCAAACGTTCCCACCTGCACATATACAGTGCCATCACTCCAGTAATCAGCCTCCACGCGAGCCTGATTGAATAATAAATTACCCCATCAATGCATCATTACATTCAGTTAGATTAAGCGCCTCAAAATATTTACCCATGCAAAACAATCCAAGGAGATTAGACTATCACTTTAAATTGTCGCTCTGTGCGGCGCACAATCAAGGGCGGGAAAGGAAGTGATGAGAGAGCGAGGGGGGGGAGGGCAGACAGGGAGGAAAGTTTAGCTCCTTCACCTCATTTTCATGCAGAATCACAAACATCATATGCATTTGGATGCCAGTGAGGAGCGTGTGTTTGGCAGAGGCGGGGGTGGGGGGGTGTAAGTGTGGAACGCTACAAAACATCACTCCCTAGTGGATTTGGTTTGTAAGCCTCTTTCACAGTAGAAAAGGCTTGGAAGGAAACCGGGATGTTTACTAATGACAATAGCATCGTTTTGAAAAGGGGGAAAAAAAAGATTCCTAAAACCTTAGTGACTTTGTACACAGTCGGATGAACACATTAAGATAATGTGGTGAGGTAACCGTGATAGTCTGGAGTTTTCGAAGCTGATGGAGAGCTTTTCTCATCTCTGCCAAAGTTGATAATAACATTTTGGGCATGCCTTGCTTAAAGAAAATACATTCTGACAGCGATAGAGTTGTTCAAGAAAAAATAGAGTAGCCTCTGACTCCACTTCTGAACACACAGAGGGAATCCAAACTTGGTTTCTGTCAATCATCCAGCAGGGTGGCTCTGAGCCCAGTGGTTTTAGATGACTATGTCCAGCCCAGTATGACTGTAGGCTGGACCTTCGTTAGCAGGAATCCAGGCTATTTCTTCCTGTGGAGGAGTGGACGATAAGAGAGAGAGCCGAGCAGACCTCCGTACACTGCCTCCAGAATCCTGCCTGGAGGAGAAGCAATCTATTTCTCAGCCTGACACACACACAGGCACACAAGTGTAGATAAGACGTTATAGCCGTGTGTGTGTGTGTCAGCGCACGTGCAAGTATGTGTGAGGCTTCTGTGTGTGTGTGTGTGTGTGTGTGTGTGTGTGAGGGGAGATGGGTGGCTTTGGGTAAATGGGCAGAGGAAGTCCCAGGTTTACATCTTCATTCCACTTTAGGAAATGAAGGGGTGCGATGAATCGATAGAAATGAATCGAGAGAAGAGTGTAGGCGGTTTTGGATCAGAGGGCGACAGGGTGGTGAAAGACTGCAGGTCACTGAGACCTATTAGAGGAAGGCCAACAAAGTCGGTAATATTTCTGTTTTATTGTGCGGCTGTGTGGGTCTCCCTGAAGTTTGGGCCCCACTTATCAACAGCAACACTATTTACTGTCACGGCACTTAATGTCCAGCACAGTGCTCTCAGTATGAGCTGCATCACTGTGCGGACAGCGCTTCAGGATAACACTGTATGTGTCCCAGCTTTGGAAGCAGTGAAAGAAATTAAAATCAGCATGGCATTCAGCGCACCTGACAAGAGCAGCACATGCTGACATGATCTGAAAAGTTACTGTGAGTAGGAACTTTAAAGATCATGATGTACGGAAAAAGATAGATGTTATAGCCATCAATAGAAGGCCGACTATAGAGCTTACTGTTCAAAGCGCAGGTGGCGAATGTCTCCCTGATTAATTTTGACAATGCAGTCGTTCTCCTGGAAGAGACGCTCCTGCTCAGCTTTTCCCCCACGCTCCAGGCGCTTCACCAGCAGGCCATGAGTCCTGGAAATGATCACAAAACATGTTACAGATGAAACATAATTTAGACACATACTGGAGCAATTACACCACACACAGTCATGTATCAATACACTGAACAGCAGGCTGCAAGTTGCAAGCCTTGTCTCCCTCATCTTTACATTTAAAAAGGTCATGACAGCCCATAGGAGACTAGAGAAGAAGGTATGGAGGAGGAGACAGATGTGAAGGCAAAGGCAAAATAGCATTTTCATTAAATAAATTTAGTTTTTTTCCTCCACACCACATTTTGTTTTAAAAGTAACTTTACCCCAGTTGTAATGTACTCTACGTCTGCACGCTGCTGCCAACAAAAGTCAACTTTCCAAACTTTAAGCTTGGATAAAGACCGGCATTTTCCTGCGGCCTGCAGAAGCACTGCATTACTAACTTAATTTTAAGCCTGTGTCCTCTGTCCTCCGCTCTGTCTGCCTTTCTGTGGGCAGGTTTGAGAGAATGACAGGGCGGGTTGTCTGAGGTAATCCAGACCAACAGCTAAAAGATCATCTTATGGCTTCAGAGGAAACGCTGCAGTTGCCTTCGCTGCAGCTTAAGACGAGAGCCGGCAGTGCTGTAATAAATACCCAAGGAGTTCCACGGCAGTGCCATCTCAGCAATCCCTTCCAAAAAAAAGGCAACCTTTACCTTCAAATACCCCCCCCCCGCACTCCCCCCTCTAAATAAATACATCAGTGAGCTCCTTGGGGCTTTAGTTAGGCCCTGAGGATAACCACATGCAAAGAGATCTGATGCGCGCTCGCACAGCAGAACTACAAACTCCATCCGTCTCTAAGGCGCCAGATGCCTGAGGTAGCAGGTAGAGTGACTGAGTGCAAACGTTTGGTGTCCTTGCATAAACTGACAAAAAGTTTGCAGGCTTACTTTTGGGAAATTAAAATAATGATGAAATGTATCAGAGCCAAAAGTATTCAGAAACCAAACTGAGATCGACAAGATAAAGTAAATTGCACAGCTGATCAGTGGCAAGTGCTTTTCTTCATTCTCAGTCACTTCCTGTCGCTTCACTGGACACATAAACAACAGCACTTTTAAATTGTGACCCTGTTTACCATGGACATCAAGGGCAGATTTGCACAGCTCTTTAGCATTTCAGCCAAACAGGGCTACTCTCAGAACATTGCTCTAATTGGCTGCATAATGTGGACATCCATGCTCTCACCGCCGACTCATCTCAGCTCCTCAATGGGGGTAAATGGCTCAGCATTAAGTTGAAATTAAAGATCACAAAAGGCCCTTCCCTCTTTCTCGGTGTCTGAGCCGGCGTTGCCAGGTCAGCTTAAGTGTGTTGAACAGAGAGTAATTGCGGGCCGTGTGGAAGCGGACATGATTGTGCTTTATCTCCATAAGTGTTGGCAGCTTGAAAACAAAGTATTGCGAATGGAGATTACAGCATGGACACACTCTAATGACTTCTGATCTGGGAGCAGGCCACAGACAGTAGATAAAGGAGTTTTGGTTGATCCCTGATCAGTATTCAAAGCAGCAGCAGCAGGGAGGATTGGGGATAAAGCGGCATCTTTTAGAGATTTGAGGAAGATGATGATTTTGTGAAAGCACTATCATTGTGATGACTGTAATGCACTGCCACCCTTTCAATTCCTCCCCATCTCACTGATGGCTTTTTTTTTTTGCGGATACTTATCAGTTAGTTGGGGGAAGCAGGAGAGCTAACGCAAATTCTAAATGGTATTCTCACACGCTGTAAGACAGTGAATTAATTAGGTGTCAGATATAAGCACAAGGAGTTTGTAGTTGGAAGATTCTCTGCAGAGTTTGGAGACAAATATACAGCCTGCTACGTCCCACTGTTCCTAAAACACTACATCAGTGTATTGTATTACACTGTACAGCTTTACTCCATCTTGTGGCTGTGCAGCAGTGCTGAGAAATGATTTGAAGGAGGCCACCTGCTCTCATCTACTGCCTTTAATCAAATAATAATCCAATCAGGATCCATTTATGCACGGCAATTATGTCCGCAGTTTGTTTACAATTGAAACTGGTCATGGTATGAGAAGTTCATTAAGCAAAGAATGCATCTGTGCAGGGTGTGAGTGTGAGTGTGTGTGTGTATGTGTGTGTGCAGATGTAGAGTATATTTCATGTGTGCACAGTGTTCAAGGTGGACCAGCACTGCGGCTCACAAGCTGTTTGCATGTGTGTAAGAGACAGAAAGAGACAGCAAGAGTCTGTGTGTGAACATGTTGCTCATGCTAAGTCCATACTGTTCACAAACTGCATGGGTGTAAGCTCACATAGTAAAAGTGCAGTTGTGTGTGTGTGAGAGAGACAGAGAGAGGAAGAGAGAGATACTATCTGCTGGGGTGACAGAGTCTCTAAGCTCTCTCCTGCAGCTGTCTCCCCCTCCCGCTTGGATCTAACTTGATGTCAGTACGGCGGAGCAGAATGCGAGCAGCCGACGCTGGAGTGCCTGCAGCTCCTTGTTTGCTGTCTGGTTTTGCCGGCTGTCTGACCCCCGTGGCCCTGGTCTAGACACTAATGACAGCCCGCTGAGCCTAATGCCTCCTGTCCGAGCTCACAGCACACAGGAAGGAGCTGGGCCGGGCCATTAGCATCATCCCACTGACCAGACGCTAAGTCTTATCATGTCTGAAGTTAATTGAAGGCTCTGATAGCTATTAGTGCCGACCTTAGCTGATGGAAAAGAGAAGTACTGGTCGTGCAGCATCACTGCTATATCTTTGAAGATGCTGTTTGATTTTGTTGCAACACAGAGGAGCTTAAGGATGACAGACTGGATTTCAACTTTATTTAAGCAGTATTGCTTAGTGCGACTCATCGTGATTCATTACTTTCCTCTTGTGACTCAGGATAACTCAAAGCGTCACAGCTTCTGAGGGTGTCGATGGCACGAGGTCAAAGCTAAATATAGTTTCCTGACACTTGCTTATAAACAGCAATGGGATTAGTGTCCCAAAGAAATGACACGCAGCAATCTTCAATGACAGCCATCCTCTCTCCCTCAAATGTCATCCCATTCCATCTCTTCACTTTGTCTTTTCACCTCACTCCCCTGCCTCCCCTCTCCCAGCGCTGAGTAGTCACATTCACCTTGGTGGTGTGCCAGTCCCTTGGCGTGCAGCGGGGATCTGTGTTATACACAAGCTTTTAGTTTGATTACATCTGGCTACTTCCTGTGTCCTTTATTTTTTCTGGAATAACTGTAAACCGGGATGGATTCCTCCTCTTGCACCCTGTCAGCGTCACTCATCATTGGTTAAAAACAGGCAAAAGAAAGCATTGTGACTGAGGACAAAGGTTAGGATGAAAGAAAAGCATAACACAACACGGGAAAGAAAGTGCAGCCAAGAGCAAAGCTGCTTTCATCTGCTCTCCTTCCCACTGGGGGCTTTGGAGCTTTCGGATACAAGCGTTGCTGGGTGTGGGTGTGGTGTTTCAGCAGTGAGACTCACAAAAATAAAAAAGATGGCCGGAAGAGTCAGAGTCAGTGAAATAGAAAGCCTGGAGCAGCATGTAAAGAGAGGTGAATAAGAAAGAACAGAGAGCAGAGGGAAATGATGAGTTAAAGTAAAAAGAAAGCAACATCCACGGGGCTTCGACCCAAAGGATGCAGCAGACATATAGGATTGTGAAACTTACTGGCTATTGTTGTGCACTAAGCTGCATTGATTCTCAGGTTTTTGCTTTCCCTTACCTGACATCCTGCGAACTGAGAGGCACTACGTGGATCCCCAGGGGCCCTCCTCCATTGGACACCTCAACTGGCTTGAGCAGGCCTCTGCAGGACGATGATGGATGAGGCAGAGGGGACAAGAAGAAGGGGGGAGGCAAGGGGGGGGAGACACGCATGAATAAAAAGCAACAGGAATGACAAGCAAATGTAGAAAAGCCGGATATAAAAGACGACACAGTCGAACATGACAAGCCATTGATGGGATGTATGGGATGGGGGCTGGTGCGGCCTTGTTGGGAGAGGCTGCATTGTGTATACAAAGTCATCCATTACAAAGTCAGGCTGGTGGACCTCGGGGTCGATTAGGGACCCAAATGGAGACTCCAATTAAGTGATTAAGATCAGATTGTCGTGCTAAAAGAGAACAGATTAATTGAAAAACGTGTGGGGAAGGGGGTGGGAGGAGAAGGTTAATTTGTATAGATAAAGACGTGAAGACAAATGATGCAGATGTGTGTGATGATGTTGATGGAGGAAGGCATGGTCCTCACATACGCTTTGTGTTGTTATTGTCATGTAGTGATGTGGTCCTGTTTAATGATGTTGTTTTGGCAAGTTTTAACCTCTCTGGTATCACTAGAGTAAATTAAAAGGTCAGATCACCCATATTACAAAAAACATATTTTCTATCTTACCTCTGGTATTATCCAGACATGCAGCCACACTACATAATATGGAATTAGATTTGTGGTGGACTGACCAATAGACTGACAATGCTACCCCTAAAGCCACACTGCTAGCATAGCTAAAACCTCACATAATGAGTTTTCATGGGAACTACTTTAATGTAGAAAATACAGTAGTTCCCATGAAAACATTAACACTTGGCAGTGGTATATATCTAAATGCAACAGTTCAATACTGTAAGCACCGCAAACCAAATTCTATTGTGGTGGCACAAATATCAGATAAGAATATCTCTTACCCAGACAAATAAATGACAAACTATTAAGATGGGTAGATACCAAAAGGGGTGAAAACATTTATTTTACTGTAATTTGGGTGAACCAACCTAAAGATGAGGCTGTATGGCTGTCATCCCTAACCACAGGTACTTGTACCCTTGGTTAGAGGAACCTCTGCAGTTACCAGGGGATACATGGAAATATTATGATGCAGCTCAACTCATTTGAAAAAAATAAAATTAAAATTTTAGTAGAAAATAAACATGTCCTTATATTGAGTCAGCTGTTACTTGTTTAAAGTAGTTAGCAAGTGAGCAGAGAAGTCTACACAGTTAGCTAAAGTAATGTGTAAATGTACGGAGCCCTTTAGGTCCCAAAAGGTGATATTCCTTATTCTGTGCGCACAAGACAATTATCTTTTGGGAACAAGTTACTATCTTGTGTGCACAAGATAAAAATATCTTCTTTCAGGACTTTTAGCTAACTGTTTTGACTTCACTTCTCACTTTGCACAAGACCTTGTGCGCACAAAATGACTAACTAACTTGTTCCCATGTGATAATTAACTTGTGAGCACAAAACAAAATTTAAAAATCACCTTTTGGGACTTTAGGGGTTTTGTATGAATGCTAAAAAAGTAGCTTAAAATAATAGTGAAAATACAATTCATACATTTAGATAACTAAACGTAATAGATAAACCACAGAAAGGATTACTTAAATGTTATAAATGTGCAGTTGTAATGGTTAGCTCACAGCTAAATGGTTGAAATAGCTAAATATCTAGCTTCTGCTGCAAACTTGACCAAACTAACCTAAACACTGGCAGTTTAATTGTAGGAAAAATACTGTAACAATACTGTAAAAAGGTGTAAAAAATATTTTTGAATAGTGTTATCCAGTTAAAGGTATGCTATGCAGGATGTCCCCCCCCCAAAAAATACATAGACTCAATCTTCTTAATCATCACTTATGACCTACTAGAAGTATGTGGCAGTGTATTTATCTGCAGGCACTCTGCCCTCTGCCTATATTATCTTATTTTATTTTTATTTTCTGTGTTCAGGACATTTAAGGGCGTGAACCCCCACAACACTCAGATGAGGATGGGGCTTTATAAAAAGGTTGCAACCAGGTGCCAGATCATTAGCAGCAGGCATCCAAGAGACACAGAGGGTGAAATGAGGGTGAATCTGGGGTTGGCTTAACTTTTACTTTCACTGGCGAGCATGATTACAAACAGAAATCTAGAATCCTACATAGTTTACCTTCAATGATAAATTCAAATGAACACATTTTGAACCTGACAGGTGGTGACGATGAAGGGCACTTGAGTTCATCTGATAGGGGTGCAGGGGGATAGAAAAGATAGGGGACCACTGCTGTGTGTCATAAAGGTGAGGTAGGGCAGTTGTTGGGAATCACTCACTCTAGACTTAACACAGGTGAATGCTCCAACGAGGAATCTGCCCTCCCTACTGGCTCTATCCGCTCAATCCTCCTCTCTTGTCTCCTTTGCTCCTCTTCCTCCTCTTCCTAAAAGCAAAGAAAGAAAAAGAAAAAAAAGAGACAGAATAAATCATTAAAAGACTGTTCCAGCAAAGTAAAAGACTCACACTCTCAATGTCATTATTTCTATTTGGCTGTGCTTGCATCTCCTCCTCTCTCGCCTATATCTCTCCTCTGGCTTTTAATCCAATTACCTGCAAGAACAAGTAACGGCCTCAATTCTAAATCAAAAGAGACTTTCAGTGGAGTAAAGACGGGAGCAGTGATGCTGCTGCAGAAACATCCCTCCACGGCCAAAAACTTCAGTGACTGTAGTGACAAAGTGGCCCTGATCGATTGCTCCTGCTCAATCAATCAGGTCTGGCCTGGGGCGTGGCACTGCCGCTGGGTTTCTGTGGTGATGCGATCAGGTCCGGAGTGGTCGCGCCTGCTGTCATTTGTTTCTCTCACTCTCTTCATTTCATTTACTCATCTTCCTTCAGGGCCATTAGGCAGCGGGGTTGGGAGGCGGTGGCTTTTACAGGCCAGCCAGACGTCTGAGGACTTAACTAGGCTCTGGGACGAGAGCAGCTTCATACTCTCTTTAATGGGGGATAAAATCTTTATCTGAGCTCTCTTTATGGGGATGGTACAGATTGAACAGGGCACTTACATGCAACGCTGCTGACATGCCGCATGTAGAATAGGAGGGAGACATGTTTAATAACACAGGGTTCAATTTCAACTAATCATCTGTTGAAGGTTAGGCGCAGGAGGAGCTGGCGGAAAGGGGGGGGTTCACGAACAAGTGACAAGCACACTGAACATCAAAAATTCAAATTTAAAAGGACAGGGTAATTTCAGTTTTTGCTTCCAGGCTTGTTAGTTACCGCTGATCCTTGTGTGTGTGTTTTTCTGTGTGTATACGTGAGCTTGTCAGCCCCCAGACAGCGCGTCGTCTCCTTGGGTCTTAGGGTCTGCTGAAACGCTTTGTTAGTCACTGCCATCCCCCCCGCCATCACCCCTCACCTTTCTCTTTCTCTCTTTGACTAAAATGTCAAGCACATCCAAATAGGTCTTGTGCCATTCTGCTTTCTTTATGGAAATACATTCAGCCCCTTTCAGAGCCCGGGATATCTTTGGTGACACACAGGCGTGGCACAGAGGGACTCCCTCCTCTTTTTATTTATTGGAATGGGGGCATGAATTTTTTCATCAGCAGTTCACCTTAAGAGTCCTCAACTCACCGTACCTGTCTGTTTCCTGTCTCTAACACTGCAGTATGAAAATGAGTCAGTCAATCAGTCAGCTTGGCCTTTAATTACATGTCAGCTGAGGTCCCAGGTGCTCCGGGGGGGTCGTTATTCACAAAGCATTTCTTGAAAACCCCCCATGTGGCTACATATATATGGTGTCTACAAAGGATCTGCCCACTTGTGTTGTGAAAATGCAGCTGAGATGGGACAAGAAGTATAAATATAACACCGTATACTGTACAGATGCAGTCACCAAATTTTCCCTCCCAACAGGAAGGCCTTTCAGCTGACAGCCAGCTGCAAATCAATTCCCAGACAGTTACCAGTCACCTCCCAGCCACTGGAAGTCAATCTCCCCCCCTCCTAATGTTTCCTGACAGATTCCACTGTTAACACAGCCGATACCATTCTAGCTTGGGGCCAGCCAACGACTGTGCAAGGTCCCAGTAGGGATCCGCCATGGATCTACCTGGGCCCAATTATGGGGGACCAGGGAATTCAAGGTGGCTGCATCTGTAGGTGTACATTCAAACCAACAGTGACCAGAGCTTCCAAAATGGCGTAAGTCATTCATTTTCAATGAGAGCCCAGCAACTTGGGCGACTTGAGCGACCTGATCGTTAGCCGCACGTCTTGGGCGACCAAAGTGACTGGAGCGGTCCGGAGGGGAGTTAAAACTCATTTAACTTTATGGTAATGAGTTCTTACGCAGTTCGGCGGCAACCAATCAGAATGCTGACGTGCTTCGATGAAGCGGGCCCCAACAAGCCATGTAACTTTGGTTCCTACAGCTCACTTGTTCCAACAACTGATAGTTTATTACTTGCGTTCGTGCCCACTCAGTCCTTTACAATGTGTCGCTGTTCGGTTAAAGAGACCAAAATAAAAAGATTGAGGCTTGGGACCGTGTTGTGGAGGTAGTTGGTTGGTCTGGTGAGTTTTAAAGTGTGTAATGTTTGTAATAGAGGAGAGAATTGCAGGTTAATGTTGCGACGTAGCATGCAAGTCTTCCTTGCTTGGTTTGAATGGGATGACATACGTTTTCTGTTTTCATTGACCAAACATAACTTTCTGTTGGCCAACTATGAGCTTTTTGACAGGACAACAGCAAGCTGCAACTACGCTGCTTTCAAGCCAACAGTTCGCTTTGTGGCTTCTTTAAATTGACAAGCACGATCGAATGTTCAATGAATCACGTGATGAGCGACTAGAGCGACCAAAGCTGCCACAAAAGTTTGAAAGTCATGCTTCTTGAGCGTCCGTGACGGACGTTGCCTCTTTGGAAGCTTCTGGTTTGAACGTACAGTAAGTACGCTACATGATGAAATTCACAAAAACTGAGGTATGAACGCTGAAGGAATATGTTGATGGGGGAAATGCTCGATGTCTTTGTCTCATTAGATGACAGAGTGATATGAGAGGCCAGCTGATTCACAGTGTATCATCACAGAACGTGACATGCAATTAGCTTCAGTAACAGGAGCTCTGAGCAACAATCTCCTGTCTGTTAGTTTGCCCCTGTAGCTGGCAATCGGTTGTAGGTTCCCTCATCTTTATGCTGAAATTGAATAGACTAGAGAACAAGTACAGAACACGAAAGACACTGTATATAAGAGTGTTATCATCGCAGCACCAAGGGGAAGGGATTCTTCACCTCCACGAGACAAAAAGCACAGTGCAAGCAGTTTGTGTGTGAATGTGACAGGTAAAATTACAAAAAAATGGCCCAGGTAGATATGAGAGCAGCACCAGAGCAAGGTGATATCTCTATTCAGGTATATTCTAGACAACCGGTGTGAAAAACCAAAAGGAAGTGTGAGAATGACACAAAAGGAAAGAGGTGATAAAAAGAGAAAGAAATTCCAAGAGTGAGCAAACTAAAGCGAGCTGCAAATGGAAAGGAGACGAGAGAAAAGGAGTTTTTAATTGAAGTAATGGGGCAGAAAAGATCATGTAAAATCAGCCTCATTTAAATCTCGCTTTGCTAAAAGTGGAAAAATCTGCAAACAGGATGAGATCTTCACTTGTTTCAAGAACTTTCCTCACAGTTTTCTCCTTGAGTCAAGTGCAGCGACCAGCCTTACACGCTCCTGAGTCGGATATCGACTTTCTTTCCAAGGACATCTGTGGAACAGTTGAACTACACATATTAAAGTGGAATCATTCCACTGCTTTGGCAGGATTTGTAATGTCTTTGTGAAAAATGTACTAATGTTTAGCACCTTAAAAGTGAAACATGGTGTCATGATATCCGGCTGAAACAAATAACGCACCCATCTTACGCTGCTGCTGTTCTAAGTGCTGGTGTTTTGATGTAGGAGCGCATTTTCCGAGCCATTGTGAGTGTTTCCGTTCTCATATTTGAATGCACAACACGCTTCAACGGGCAGTAAATTTCCACCATACAACAGAAACACATGACTGACACTTGACGCTGGATTCAAAAGGCAGTGCTTAAGTGGCCACTGTGGTTCATTAGAGTCAAAACGGGGCCATCCAAGCAGCAAGGGCAAAGCCTCTTCATTAGAGAGTCTGGACCAAGACTGAGCTCTAACCAGACAAACACACAGCACGTCTAACACTGAATATGATAAATAATTACGTGTTGACGTTTCAGGCAGTAAAATCCTAAAGGATAGCTGCTGACTGTCTTTCTGTAGTGGCTGAGTTGAGTCAGTGTTGTAGGGGTCAGTGTCTCCTTGTGACTGGGGGCAGAAGAAGAAGCCATCTCCTTTTAAATTCACTGCCAGCCCACTTATTGTCTGTCCTCGTGTCAGTGGTGAAGCCATGCACTGAGTGACAGCAAAGGAGAGACACGGGCTAAATATACATCCATCTCTCTCTGCCCCTTCACTCTCCCTCTTTTTTCATTTTCTTTATCTCTCCATCATTCTGGATCTCTCCCTTCCCTCTCTCTAAAAACCCTCAATTTCTTCCTCCCCTGAGTGCTTTTAGCACCCTGTTGATCCCTTGGTAACCAGTGGAGTGGGGAAGCAACAAGGCTTTTCAACTCTCCATGGCACTCGTTCCTGGCTCTCTCTCTCTGCTCCCCTCTCCATCTCACCCCCATCCCTCCCCCTTCCTTCCATGCAGTAGGGAGGGCCAAAACTGCACCAGCCTCTTTAACAATGGAGGAAAGCAAAAAGCAAGGGTTACAGGCTTGGCCATCGGACAGCTGCAGCATTAGATTATTGAGGCTCATATAAGAAAGAGAGGGAGAGCTGCAAAGTGCAGAGTCTTGTTACCTTCAAATGGACAGACAGGTTGGAGCGGTGAGAGGACCAAGGAGAGAGGCGAAGAGCAGGAGGGAGGGAGGGAGGTAGCAGCTGTCCGCTCACTAAGGAAAACACTTTACACACACACATATTGGAGCCCACTGCTAGAGGGTTGGGGCAAAGGGTGTGTGTTGAGGAGCTGTCATCCTCCATCAACCACTGTCCTAAAGGACACCTACTGTAAGCGTGTGTGTGTGTGTCATGTCATGCCATTAGCCATGGGCGAGTACAACATGTAGCTAGCTGTGAGGGGAAATGGGGGGGAAGGGTGAGGACTCCCTCCTGAGCCCATCTTTGGCGTCAAGGGCTTAACAAGGACAGGTTCAAAGGTCGCAGCGAATGGTGTGTTCCTGGCCACCACCCCTCCTTAAAGGCTGAGGTTCACATGTGTGTGTGTGACAGCATCATGTGCGGAGCAGGCACAAGTTCCCCTACAATGAGCCGTCTGTGCCCGGCCGAACAATGGAGGCCAAAAAACAGGATATAGAATTATCTCAGAATGAACAATGTGGTGCAATCGTGTATGAAAAAATGAAGGAAACAAGCAATTCGACCAGAGCGTTTAGCAAAATGGCTGTTGAAATATTTACGAGGACTGCCCTTCCTCCTGATGTAGCTGGCTAAAAATATGAAACATTAATTGTGCGAGGTGACATACGCCCCTTGTGGAAACATTAAACCAGCCAAAGGTAACAAACGATGGCAACATGTGAAAAGAATCTGTTTTCAGTGAGCAGAGGTGTAAGGAAGAAGGAAAAAAAGGCAGCAGAGGCGGAGGCTTTTCCTCTCCCACACGAAAGGTTAAGGAGCCATAATTGTACCCTCATTACCTCCAGTTAATGCAGTTCGACTAAACACAGTACAACAGACAAGACCAAGAACGGCTTCACAGTACTTCTGCATTGCACAATGGCAGTGACATACAAAGACAAGCTGCCTGTAATAACTCCTAATTGTCCTATTAAAGTTCCTTTGACCTCACAATGCAATTACCAATACTCTACTTTTCCATCTTATCCCGAGCCAGGATCTCGCTGTTTTCAATCAGCAGTTAAAAGAAGCTTTATGGCACTGGACGCAAAGATTTTTCACCTAAATCTAAACCCCAGATGATCAGAGTAGAGCAGCTGCCTCTGCCAGCTGCTGATGGATGGCGTATGCAGTGTGTCGGGTGACCTGGTCAAAGCTGTGACAGAACTGACCATACATGGATTATTCTGCATGTTACAGAAGGTCTTTTTATCCCTCGTATCCATCCCCTCAGAGGAAACTGCCAGCGGCTCCAAACTGCGCACCAAAATGGACTATGTGAATAGATTGAACATGACTGTTGCACCCAATGACCCAGCCCCACCCTTGCCACCCCTCTTAACCCTTCACTCTCCACCAGCCTGTTAAACTCCAATGCTATTAAAACAACCAATATGTCACAATGACTAAGACTATGAGACACTTATTTATATTTATGTAGGGGTTCGGGGAACATTATAAAAGCCTGAGCGAAGAGTTAAACTGGTTAGTGGATGATGAAGGGTTATAATGACCCCCTTCATCCTACCCACAGATTCCCTAACTGGCACTTAATGGTTGTCAGCAGAGAGGCAAAAACCAGTTGAAGCATACATTCTTATCGTCTTCATATCATTATGATCTTAAGGATCATTATGATGTAAGCTGATGGTGATTTCAATACGCAGCGATGGAGATTTATTGTGAGTTGTACACAGAATATACAGTGTGGCACCTACTGTATCAGGCACTCACTCAGTGAATGTTTCATTTGTTTGGCAAACTATTAGCTCCCTGTTGGACTGGAAACTGCAGGTCTGGAAGAAAATCAAAGCGGTGTGACCCTGGTGCCTGCTACCTCCTGCTTTGTATGTGTGCGAGGGAGAGACACAGAGAGAGCGGGGTTGCGATTCTGCAGTCCTATGTTGGTGTGCCAAGGGGAGAAGCCATGGCGGCGGCTGTCCTCTGATGAGGACATGTGTTGTCTTTCATATTTCACACCCCGCACCCATGGGCCCCAGCCTTGTTCAAAGGAGAGCACTCGCATTCCAGATTAGATATAGTATTCCTTTTGATAATGACGAGAGGGAGTCAAATATGTGTTGTTGTGCTAGGTTAGGACAGTGGGGAGCGAGGTTGGGTATCAAGAACCTGTTCTGAATGGGAGCCACATTTTTAAGAAACAAGGTTTTTCATTACAAATATTCATCGTGACTGCAAAGTTTGGAGTCACTCTACAGTCCATTGTTTCAGTTTGTGTTGCTTTAACTTATCATTATAAGGTAAATGTAGATTGCATAATGTAATGGCTATAGAGTAATGACCCCATCCATGTTGAGAATGGTTCCTTATAGGCCTCGCTTTCACTGTGCTATTCTATCTGCCACCAGGTGCAATCTCCCAGGAAATTAAAGGCTTGATTTACAGCAGAAAGGACGTACGTCAGCATTTATTTTTGTTTTCCAGTTACCAAAGAGTATCTGTAGCCCCTTTTACACTGCCCCTCCAAGGCAGGAATTTCACTCGCTCTGTATAAAAGGTACAATCCTGAAATGTAGGAACAGAGTTGTCTCGCCTTTAAGCCGCAATCGAAGGTAGTAACAGAGCTGCAACGATGTCTGTATAAAGATAAAAACCAGCGACTGGCCAGCTCAGTCAGTGTAAAAGTTCAGCGTACAGGCGGGAAGTCCAAAAATGCATACATGGATAACCAATGCGTTTCAACTAGAGTCTTCATCAGGGTGTGACGTCTGTATAAATTGGACATCTGGCAGGATGGGTCATGAGTGGCACAGGTATGACGTTTTGATGATGTGTTATGCGTGCAACCCACTGCTGGAGATTTAAGAAGTATCTGAATGCAGTTAGCACATTAGAAGAAGAAGAACAGCAGCCATGAATGTCCAAAAATTGGGAAAACACTGAGGTTCGGGAGCTCCTCAGGACAAGATCAGCTGCCGTATAACAGGGACAGTAAATGATTGTCATTGCCATGTTATGCCATTGTTACTATTTGTAAACCACATGTTATATGTCACACTAGAGGCTGACGCTGTTGTGTTACATGTCACGCTCATCACGCCTCCTTTGCTTCGTTGATGCTGGCATGTTGCCTAAAATCACCCACTGGAGTGTCATGATGCAGCCATTGTTTGGTTATGTGTCAAAATGCAAAGGCGGCTAACAGAAGGGACTTTGTAGTAGTGCGTGCTGTAGCACTGATCAATGTATAAATAGCGCTATTGTAATTATTGTTCTTTGGAGTTACTGTCCCCAGTGGAGGAAATGACGGATGGTGGAACAACCAAAGCTATTGTGGAAAACAAAATGCAGTGTGTTCTGTGTTGTTGGTCGCCTCTGAGAAAAATAGAATGGGATCTGATTATCTTTCCTACAGCAGCGCCAACAATAACACCACTTAACAATGCTGAAGGCGTTAAGTTGAAAAGCCGTCCGTTTGCATTTTAATCAGTGGGAAAATAACTTCTTTAAGTGGAGGAGATCTGTCTTAAATGACAAAAAAAGGCTTTATGTTTCTACATATTATCTAATATATCTCTAATCTTGATTACATATTGTCCTGCCTATGATATGCATGGTATGTTATATTTCCAGTTGGCCAAGTTTAATTTAACGCCCCCATCCCAACAGCCCTTTAAATCAGCTTCTCTTTCTTTTGTCTTGGAAAGACATGGCTTCTGGCTCATAAAAGTTCAGGCTCTGACGTGGATTTACTTGAAGCAAATTACAGGGACAGACAGGTTCCTAATGCTGTTAAGCAAATTAGATCAGAAATGTGAGGCTGCATTTGTCCACATCAGGACGGAGAGCGGCGCGATGTGGGAGGGTGGGGGTGAGAGATGGACAGTGCAGTTTTGTGGGCTGATATTTAGAAAAACAAAAGGCCCGTCTCTCTTTTACTGCACTCATTCTCCCTATTTGTCTCTCAACTGCAATCTTTGTCTCTTCTTTTGTCTGTGTGCCCGACAGTCAGAGACCTGCTTTGTGCGGAATACATCATCTGCCAGCGCCTGTTTCATATCAGGCCTGCACTGATCTATCAATGACACGGCTGCCTTTGCCTTTGCCCACTGTATCGTTAAATTGCACTTTAATTAAATTAGGCCTGCTAATTATGAGGGCTTAAATCAATCACCAGGTCAATAACAAAGGCCCAAAGCGGACGGAGAGGCCCGAGACTTTTTCCAAACCTCATCAATAACAGCCGCAACTGGAGCAGACTGCTCCCGTACCAGAGAGCCGGAGGTTCAAACGGGTAGGAATTACTGTGAATTGAGTTATCGTCACCGGCTTTTGTCCAGAGCACTTCTTCCTCTTACAAGCTCTGTGAATAATGTTGTTTGAATACAGTAGACGTGTTTCAAAGAGTTTGAATGCGCATGGCATTTTGCATGACAATGGCACTTCAAAGGGGTGTTTAAAGCAGATTTAGAGTTTTGACTGCATAAAAAAATAGTTCAAAAGGGATATTATGACTTTCCAGACACCTGGCTTAGGTGAAGGGAGGTGATTCTGAACAGATAATCCTGGGGGTTGAGTGTGCAGCCCAGCTGAGCGGACGGTCCCAGCTGAATCCCAGGTCTTTATCCATGCATTAAAAAGAGCTCTGTGGTGCTTTTCACAGATTAATCATCATTTTGAGCTTATTAAGTGGGAGGACAGTCTGCTTTCCACTGCTCAGAACGTTTAATCCATCTTTCAAACTGTGAAGGTCAGTGAGCGAATGTTACCCCCGTTGAAATAATAGCGGGTGTTTGAATTTCAATGAGAGCACCCGTGGTTCGAATCTGTATTGTAATTAAATGCATTTTCTTTTTATTATTATTTTCAGTCACCGCTCCTGCAATTACGTGAGTCAGAATCACACTGACTTATTGAGTAGCACGGTGGCTGCCAATAAACTACACTCCCTGCACGGCCAAATTGTCACCTAAACTATCTAATACAACAGTTACTGAGATGCAAATGTTGTATCGGCGAATAATAATGGCAGCAATGGGAAAGGGAATGTGGAGAGCAGCTATTCACGCGAGAATCCATCTTCTATAGGATGTTTTAACACACTGTGACCTTAAACTCTAAACACACTGAACACGGAGAAGGAGGAAATGAAGAAGAGGGAATGAGGGTGAATGATGTTGAACTATGAATAATTAAGTGGAAAGGAAAGCTTTGGTACACACTGCAGCGAGTTATTACAGGGGGTGAACGGTCTTTTCCACAGATCAGCCATTGTTTGCTGCCTTGTTTGAGCAGGTGGGGTGGGGGGGCTCATCTGAAGCGTCATGGGAGCAGTGTGGGGTGAGGTGGGAGGGAGGGGGGGCACTTTCCATTTCATTTTAATTGGAAGCTGAAATTCTTGGATAAGAGGGAAGACAGAAAGCCATTTGGCCGAGTCCTTGCTCTCAGCCGGGGCTAAATGCAGAGGGCCGTGTGGAGATGAGGGGCCTGTGGAGGGCCGGTAATGAAGAGAGGTCCCAGAAGACCCCGACACAACCACGGTAATCTAACAGGCCCAAAAAGGAGCCGAAGGGGGGTTGTGGGTGGGTGGCGAGGGTGCATGCTTTAGTGAAACAAAGGGGGGTAAGGAAGCACGTATGGGGGTCTGTCTGAGCTAAACTTGAACAGTCTTGTAAATGTTTTAATATGAAAAAGTAATCTTTTGTTTTGCATACGTTGTGGCTCAGAGTGCAGTCAAACAAGATATCGATTGATCGAAGGAGTGTGCTAGTTAGAGCTGGGGATAATTTATTCACTAAATACAACAAGTGATTGCAATCACTGATGAGATAAGAGCATGGGGAAATCATCAGTGTCACAACAAACAAGACAGATCGGAGCATGGATAGTCAATTTGCAGCATGTAAACATTGTGCATGTGAGGACACGCTCACAAGCCGAGCACACACAGGGTTACCCACAGGCACACTTACATATCAAGGCATCTATTCATGCTTCAGCCAATCACATAACATCAGCATGAGCCTTACCGTCCAACCCGACACACACACATAAACCCCAACAAGCAAACCAACTTGTATTTCTCTGCTCCACTGTTTTCTAAATGGAAAAGGCTGTCAGCGTGGTTCTGGCTGAAATTATGATTACATGTGGGAATATCAGAGTATGTCGTGATGGAGCTCAGCGGGGGTGCTATTCTACACAACAGCTTCCACAGCCTGTATACCTAGACCATAAAGAGAGGAGAATTCCAATGGAAAACTGCTCTGTGGGGTGAAGCGTGGGCCATTACAGAGAGCTCCTCGCCAGAATGACACCATTAATGCTATCTGGGCTATTCCAAATTCAATGTGGGCATCCAACCTTGAGACGCTCAGAGGATTATGCCAGCAATTTTGCATATTTCACAGCATAAGATTTTCAAAACTGTGCCAGAGTTTTTCAGATATTTCAGCGTTTTCAGGCAACAGATGATGTTGATTCATTTCACTGAAATATGAGGATTAAAACTAGCGTGAGATAGGCGATCCATCACTGGGAACATAGTGCTACCTTGATGAACCTTACAGTACATATTCATGGCGGGTTACTGCAGTCAAGCGTGATATCATTTGTCTTCTGGGTGGTGAATTAATGTGCTAGTTCGATGCCCCAACATCCAAGATTTTATATGTACCTGACAAACATCAGCCTCCGCAAAATAAAAGAAGACACAAAGTTCATACTGTCCTCATCTTTGTCTTCAGGGATGTCAGATCTTCCTGTCAGGAGACTGTCAAACTACTTTCTTCAACTTCCAGGCATCTTGCAAGATGATAAAAGCATAAGCTTTCGGGACACTACAGTATGTTTGCCGTGATTTATTGCCTGCGATGTTGAAAGCTAATTTAAACCCTTAGTAAGTTCATCTTCACACTGTACTGCGGTGAATGAACACCAATGGCTGCTTGAGCATGCGTCTGTGCTTTATCTGTCTACGTTATACTCACTTTTACCCACAGGAGGTGACATACAATGAATGGCAAGGTAGATAATGTTCAAGGACAATATCACAGAACATTTCACAGTTTTACAGGGTGACTTCTTTATCATGATGTGGCAGCATGACCTTTACAACCTTTGCTACATATAGCGCTGTATCTATCCTTTGTAAGTCGCTGCAGACTTTCCTCTATCAAATGTTGATTTTAAACTACATAGAAATGGTGCACAGTCAAGAACAGAGCAATATCTGAATGAATCCAAATAATACCTCTTAGTGGTGCAGCACAAAGTGGTTGGCTACCATGGCTACATGTGTATGGGAGGAACAGAAATGGACTGATTGGCCCACTACCATGTCTCTCCTCCTCGCCCTCTCTCTTTAGAGGCTTTCTATTCCTCCATCTCCTTGGCTCTGAAACGAAACCACCTCATTCCTCTCTGTTCGCATCCAACTGTGACCGCTTTTGTTCTCCAGCCGATGCAAATGAAACAGGTCTCCTCGGAAGAGATGGCGAAGCGGTCCCGTCTCGTGTTTCTCTGTGGCCCGGAGATGTGGATGTTTACTGTCGGCCGGGGCCTTATTACATTCCTTCAGCAACTTAAAAGCACTGGCCCCCTAATGGGACCTATAAAACAGTGAGAAAAGCCTATTGTGACAATGGACCTCATTGTGTAAGAGTGGACTCATTTGGCACTCTGCGGAGAGTGGAAATGTGTGGCATATTAAAAAAAAAAGCAGTGAGGGAAAGAGAGGGTGAGAAAGTAGAAAGAAATCAAATAAATAGGAGTGAATGACTTTGCACTGTGGGAAATCTGGCACTGTCAATCACCAAAGTCCATCTAGAGCCTCAGTGTCGGACATAAAAAGAGCTTTTTAGCTGTAGCTCGATGTCTTCCCTTCTTGCCTGAAGTTGGAGTCAGGTTTCGGTGTTTTGAAAGATAATTTCAGAAAGACATCTTTTTGCCCTGGCTGCCAACCAGAGTAATTAACTTCACAACAGCAACACCTTGCGTGGCTCCTCCTACAAAAGATTCAACACTCCCCTCCGAAGCCAAGACACTGAACCCTCTGAAAAAAATAATTGGATTCAACTGAAAACGTAAGAAGATAAGCACAAAATGATTTCACCTTAAGAAACAGTGTGTGCATCTTCCTCTCCCAGCTTTGTTCCCCGCTGCCCACACTGGTCGGTCTCCACGCTGGCGGCCCCGTTTTATTCCCTGAAGTCATTATTGTCTTCAGCTAAGGTGCCCCTGCTCCCTGTGATTTGTGGGTAATGAGCTGGCACCCCCCTGCCCGTGTTCAATTATTCTCATTGAGAAAGTGATTTCTCACTCCACGGAGCAAATCGGAGAAGGCGAAAGCGTGAACTCTAATCAAGAATTAACACGTTCGCAACCAGCCGCGCGGAGAGGGATAGCCGTCCTGATACTGTAGAGGTGGCAGAGATGCGGACAGGAAAGAGAGGATGTTGAAGGGTACGGGGACAAGGTAAACAAATTTCTCCCCCTGTCCCTGGAAAACATTGTTTTAGTACATCCACTCGTCTTTGGTTTTTTGAAGTGAGGGGGGAAAAAAGGAATTGAACAAAACTTGTCAAAAAAAGGTGATGTGTTTACAAGCCGAGCACAGACAGCCTTGCTGAAGGGCTGTTCGCAGTGATGAGGTGAATGTGCAAGAGAGAGCGACATCTGAGCAGTAATTAACCGCCGAGAGAGGAGGAAGCAGGAAGACGAGTGCAAACTTTGGAGAGAAAAAGAGAGGCGAGGAGAGATGAAGAGCATCCATAGCTCGGTGACTACTAATGACCTGACAGGGGGAACACAGCGGGAGAGAGACAGACGCTTCAGAGCGAAGAGGAAGGACACAGACAGCCTTTTTGTTTGAAACTAGGCACGATACTTGTGTTTTATTAACCGCTGAATATCATAACTAAGTATTAGCTGTAGACTTTATTACTTCCAATCCAACATCTTGATCACATTCCCCACTTCAAGTGTTTTTGTTGTGTGCTTGAATTTCCCACGCACTCTTCAGAGACATTTCCACTTTGACAAAACAAAAATTTCTGAAGGAAAAAGTAACAATTTCTAATTCTCAGGAGGAAGTTTTTGCATATAAATAGTCAGATTTGAAAGATGGCACAAAAACCTCTTGGGGAGCATCAAAAAAAACACCGCTATCAACCCTCTGACACCCGAATCAGTCAAACTCTAATCTGAACTGTCTAGTCGCGCACACATCCGCACACAGCCTGCAGACGACAGGTTAAACATTTTAAGGCTACAGTACAACTGATAGAGAAGTATGTTGGCAACTTCCAAAAAAAAAATGTCTGCCGCCTCCTCTCCTGTTCAGACGAGATAAGAGAAGAAGACACGATTTTCACAATTCTCAACGCAGTAAGAAAGGCAAGAAAACGAAGAGGAGCAAGAACAAATAAGAGATATCTTGCTTAGAGGGGAGAAAAGGCCGACGTGGCATGAAACTTTGTCGTGGAACAACAGAGAATGACAGCTCTTTTTGTTCTTCGTCTTTCCAAAGAAGCTGATTCCCAATTCTGAGTAGAGCAACATTTTGGGCTTTGTCTCTCTTCCAGTCCCCTGCTGGCGGCCTTTTCACATGCTGTCCTTGGGAACTACATTTGTCTGCTGTGTTATGTGCTGGGGATTAAGTTGTGAAAGTTGTTCTGAATTGTTAAGCACTTATTTCTATCATTCTCATTCTCTGTCTGTCCTGGTGTGTCTATGTTGTGTGTGTGTGTGTGTGTGTTAGTGTGTGTGAAGGTGAGAGGGGGGCCTTCCTGAATGCTAATAGACGCAGAGAGCCGAGTGAGAAAAGCTTCTGGGCAGAAGAGCTGCTGGATGATTAACTGCCGTGTACACACACATGAAAATGTTAAGGTTCATGGTGATTATCACGACCGTTTGATTCTAACAAAGATGTTAAGTTAATAATGAGATGGTAAATAGCATCACTTTTTATAATTGCTCATCTACAATCTACTTTTCCTGCTGTGGAATAAATCAAGTAAATGACACTACCAACTGTGTGTGCATGTGTGTGTATGATACCTGCTCTACACACACACAGAAACACACACACACACTGATCTAATGACAGCGTAACACTATCTGTAATGTATTTCTTTGCCACAGGCTGTGTACATGATTCAACACACAGGTGGTGGCTGAAACATATTGAGGTGAAACTCTATAAGCAAACTTATCTGATTTAGAAACAGCTGTAAATCAGATTTTGCTCCAAAAATGTGCTCAGTCCCAAAACTTTGGGCACATTTTTGCGTGTTTTACATCCCCAAAATATTGGTAACAGTGAGAACATTGATATTTTGATATATTATTGCAGGAAATATGGATGTAAATGGTTAACAAAGAATATTTTTATTCTTGACCATGTTACCACCAGTCACAGTGTCAGCACGGCAAGTGGTGCTAACATAGTTAACAATGCTAAAAGGGCGTTGCGATTCAGAATGAAGCTGCTTACTCACGGGTCAACCTGGGGCAAGATGAGAGGGTGGGAACAGTGTTTCCACAACAACGTGTTCTGCCACTGGGACGATGTTGCAAGCTGTAATCGCGGGATGAGCAACACTGCTAGCTAGCTAATGTTAGCTCTCTCCAGGTGGTGTGCAGAGCAAAGAGGCCAAGAAACCAGGTGGAGACCAGAGGTTGGGCAGTGGGCATGTTTCCGCATATTTACACAGCTGACCAGCGGTTTGTCAGCAAAGCTAACAGAAAATGCACTCTGCAGTCACTGGAGTGCTGGACAAAAAGGAAAGGCCTCTCTTTAAATTAACTGAGGTTAGTTGTCAAAGTCCTCCATAGTAGGCCTGTCGCGATATGCAATAAGTCGGTTAATTGCGCAGTAAACTAAAAGGGAGACGATAACTTTTCCAGCCGCGATTAATTGCCATATTCATGCGTGTTTGTTTTCCTTGTCTCTCTCCACCAAAGAGACTGGACGACAAGAGTGTTCACTGCCGTGCATCGTCTGGCAGCCAGGTGAGTTGGTTCATTAGGGTAATGAACGGAGGGAAACTTCTTGTCATCGAGTGTCTTTGTCTCTGTGGGGGAGGCGGGGCTATGGGCTACACACACAGTGCGATTTTCGTGAGGGGGAGAGAGTTGAGCGTAAGAGAAAGACATGGAACTTGTTCCTAAACCAAAGCTGACCAGCGGATGTGTGAAAATGTTTTGGATTTAAACAAAATGACAGAAACTTTTAATTTCACCACGGTGTGCTGGATAGTGCCTTGCATCTTTTGTTTAAAGTTTAAAAGTTTAAAAACTGGTCTGGACACAGCAAAATTACAACAATAATAAAATCTTTTTCTTAAATTTGAAAGCAAAATTAACGCAAATTACATTGCTTATCACAATAATTTCTCACACGTCTGCTTCCTGTACAGAAAGGTTAGTTGTCAAAGTCCTCCATAGACGAGTGATAAAGGGATGATCAGTGACAATTCAACAGGTTTCTCCTCTGTCCTGTTTTAAAACTAAGAAAAATAAAAAAGCTTGGGCCTTCACTCTCAGCTCACTCACCAACAACAGACTGGGCGAAACAACAAGCACCAAAAGTTAATACAATGCCACTGCCCGAGCCCACTTAGAGGTGAAGAGAGGAGGAGACCGCTACTAAATGAGGCTTGAAAAGCAGTGCAAGCTTTGGGAGAAATGTTAAAAAGAAAACCTGCTCTGGTCTGTCAGGGGTCATGACGTTCCAGTAGGGGTTCAGCGGCAATGGCTAATTAAGAGAGGAGCGGCCATTGTGTGACGCTCAGGGCTACATTGTTCTCACTCAGGTCCTGTGCTGGACCGGAGCGTCTCTGGTGAGATGCCATTTACACAGCACTTAAAGAGCACTTAAAGAGGAGAATTTGTTAATAGAGATGGAAAAAAGTCACAATAAATCAGATTGGTGGGTTTTTAAGTGTTGGCTAGAATTTCAAAAGTGTCACTTTTTTCAGTGGAGAAAGACTGAGCAGGGAAGAGATACAGAGAAAATGGGAAGAGAGCTAAAAACAGAGAATATGCTGTGGGGGGTTTTTGTGCGTGTGCTGCTGTGTGTCTGGAGTTAATGTTAAATACACAGCAGCACCTACTGGTCAGCCCCACAGCAATTAGAAAAGACATCTTGCATGTGAGCATACACTGAAGTTTCTTTCTGAAGAATAACCGCTCTCATATAGCCCTGCAGCCTTTCTGGAGCCAGCGAACCTTCCTGTGCGTGATCCAGGGAGAATTAAGAGGTGAGTCCTGGATAAGTGCAAGGTCCTCTCTGCAGACACGGGACATCACAGCAGGACTGACCACACTGCTCAGGAATGTGGCTTGCTGTTTTCTGTGCACTCTTGAGCACACAACCAACCCCCGACCTGCTCTGTATCAAACATCAGCCCAGATTATCTGAACCTGATGCATGCGCACTGCAAACGCTGCATCCAGCAGGTAGCCCTGGAGAGAAGAGAAACAGGTGTGCTCTCCTCTCTAACCTCACCTATTCACATGTGCAGTATTTGTCTCCAAGTCATTCAGAGAGACAGGTGCAAACAAAAGGAGAGACACAGAGAGACAGAGAGACTGTGTCAGGCAGGCAGGTTTGGGGGGTTATTGTTCTGTTTTCTCTCCATGCTCAACTGCTCTAACATTGCCCACAGCTTGCCTCAGGGTCTGCAGACTGTGTGGGCTTTACCAACAAGCTAGTCAGGAGAGTAGACTAAGTTCACTCACCAACAACAGCGCAGAGAATTAAATGCCAACTTTTGTGCAGAATTGACCCATCCAAGGGTTTTTCAATTGTCATCTATTTCTTCTTTCTTTTTTTCAGATCTTCCACCTCATAACTCACTCTGACTCTGACGTGTTTGCATCTGTATTCATTGTATGTCCAATAAAACATGTTAAATTTAAGCTACGATTTCTGTCATCACAATAAAACAAACTGATTTGCATTAACAAGGTATTTGTTTTCTCAGCCTGGGTGTTATAATATGTCTGTCCATTATGACCACTGATCATGGCCACATTTTACTCACCACTGCGGCTGAAGAGATTTATGATAATGATGTTGATTGGGGCAGAGAATAAAAGCTAACAGCTTTACAAAACACTTGAATTTAACAGAAATCAGCTCAAATCAAACTAGCAAGTTTATCGTCCGCCACATTGGTATTTGTGCTCATTGTAGTGTCATTTCTTGGAGTATCGTTAAATGCTTCATATCCCTAAAATCTGTACAACCTTAGCTAAACGGTTATGCAAGTCAATACGTTATAATGAGTGATAAAAGTATTGATATTGTGTCTTCTGTATCATCATTTCTTTTTTAAATAAAAACAAAAAAACATACTGATCCAAAAGACATTTAAATGTAGAAACATAGTATTTCTTAACACTCCATATGTTAGTTGAACTATGTGCATTATTTAGTTTTTGAGATATACTTATTTCTATGACATACTATGACGTTCATTTTTCTGACGCCACCGCACATTTTTGCATAGTTTGGCACCAGATGTAACATAACGCAATGACGTCATTATGAGCGTACAATGTGACAACACGGAAGACAGCAAAAGGAAGGGTAAATGGACCTGCACTTGTATAGCACCTTTCTAGTCATTTGACCACTCAAAGTGATTTTGGCGCTACCAGTCACATTCACCCTTTCACACACATTCACACACTGGTCACCGAGGCTACCATACAAGGAGCCACCTGCTACTCAGTTTTTAACACACTCACACACAGATGGAACAGCCACCAGGAGCAATTTGGAGTTCAGTATCTTGCTCAAGGATACTTCGACACGGCAGACTGGAGGAGCCGGGGATTGAACTGCCAATATACTGCATATTATGGTTTTCATTTTAGATCAATTCATACAGGATTATGCAAACAACGATCTCCCACGGCAATTAAGGAGAAATTCCTGGAGAAATTCCAGCATAATTATGGGGAAATACTACGTTTGCACCACACAAGGTAAGGTAAGATAAGGTAATGGCATAATGACGGGGAAGACAGAAGGCGTAGCTTTCTGCTACAAAGAGAATGAACACTCTAGCTATTATGGTTCTTACTGTAGATTTAATATATATAAGGGATAATGCAAATAACAATCTACAGCAGCCATTAGGGGGAAATACCAGCATAATTATGGCAAAATACTATGTTTGCATAGCACATAAGGTAAGATAATGCAAGGTCATGATGTAATGACGAGGGAGACAAAGGCTTTAGCTTGCTGCTGCAGAAAGAATGAATGCTCTAGATATTATGGTTCTTATTTTAAATGTCTTTAAACACCATTTCTAAAGGTTTTAAGAAAGTCACATTTCACTCAGAGAAAAAAAAACAATTCATGAACCAGTTCATAAAGTTATTCACTAGGCTTTGTTTTTCCAGCCACTAATTGTACAAAAGTGAAGCAGCATTGTGTGACCACCAGTAAAACAACTGTTGACTTCTAGCTGAAGAGAGAGAGGGTGATAAAATAACACTTTGGAGACAAATCAGTTCACAAATGCCAGTCTGTGTTTGTTTGGTGAGAAATATTTGACGTGAGAATATAAAAAGGACGGGAGTGTGATCACACCGCTCCTGGCTCTCTTCTTCCGGCTTGAAGTTGAACGAACTCATCTCCTTTCAACGTGTTGGCTCGATGATTTAGCCGGGCACCTCGCCACTTTGCTTTCCTTTAAAACTCGCCAGACAAGGTGTCTCATTTAGACAACAAAGAGAGGGAGGCTCTGCGTCAGTTGGAGGCTTGATCAAAGATGGCTGATCAGAGCTGGTTCCACTCAGACTTGTCTTTGACTCCGTTATGTAACACTTATGTTGTTTTTTCTGTCTTTTTAAATCTCTCTTTCTTTCAATTTGTTTTGAGCAGGGCTGCTTGAAAGAGAATTCCAGAGCAGTGTACTATAAGCCGACAAATAACAAATCAATAAATGAATTCAGACCATATATTTTTATATATTTTATATATTTTTGAAAATGGTCTATAAATAACAAATGATAGTCAGTGCACATAATAAAATATGTCTGCCTATCACTGCGTCTGAAAACCTTAAACTTTGAACTTTTTTAGATATGCTTCAAACACCTCTGTCTCCCTCCATGTGAGCCATTTTGATTGGGTTAAATCCCTCCATGATTGACAGCTGGTGTCATTCCCGCCTCTGGTACAGCTCATGATAATGGCCTCCGGTCCCTCATCAAGGCTGCAAAATAATACAGTGGAGAGGCACTCAGCCAGATCCAAATGTGTGTGCGCATTCGTAAGCACGTGTGTGTGTGTGTGTGTGTGTGTGTGTGTGTGTGTGTGTGTGTGATGCTGAGCGGGAAGGCCCATTAGCATTCATCAGTGGGATAATAGGCCAACGTTAATGTCAGCTGTTTATATAAAGAATAACTCAAAAGGCCTTGGCGTATATGGGCTGATAGAGCAGGCTTTTCTCCACGCCACATTTGGCAGAGTGCGTGTGCAAGTGTGGATTGGGTGGCAAGGGATTGAAGGGCCGGAGCTCTCGAAGTCTCAGATGGAATTGTTTGACACTAAAGTGAATTTATTGACTGGTTAGATAAACATAAGACAAGGCAAGCAGGCAGACTTTCCAGATAGAGCCGGAGAGGTGAAACAGCCCTGTGATCAGAGTTGTATTCTGAACGTTTACCGAAAAGAAAAAAGAAGTCAAAAGGACACAAATCGCTGCATTTTTAAAAGACGCAGAACTCGTCATCAAATTCATGAAATTGTTTCGCTATCACGGTTTGTCATAGATTCCAGGTTTAAGGGGGGATCAGCGTAATCACCCACAATACTTCTCTACGTTGGAGGCAGTGTTGTAGAACTCAGATCAGTCTCAAGACTTTTTGAAGGTCACGGTCTCATCTCAGACTCGTCAGCATTTCTACTTGATTTCGTCTCAGTCACAGGACTCAGGATTTTATTTCAAGTACTACGGTCAAGACCACATATTAACTGTGAAAAAAAGGATCTCATGTGACTAATGTCATGTGATGTTAATATTGTCTGTGTAAATGACACTGTTACGCACCGTGCTGTACTGGCAGCAATTCCACCAACCTTGGCTGTGTGGTTATTAATAAATGATTGTGAAGATAATTTCCTTGGTGTTTGTTTGTATTTGTTTGCTTCAAGAAAACAAAGGAAAATTACCACACTTAAAATTTACCTCAGGAATGCCTTTTGATTATTTAATCAAGACCTTTCTTATGGTACACTTACACAAACAAACATACGCTACAGCAATCAAAGAGGTGAATAATGAGGAAAATTCATTTGTTTTCTGTGGGTGTTTTTATGGGAGTGTACTGTTTGTCTTTCAGATCAGCTTGTGGGGGAGTCTATGGTTTGCATGTTCCACATTTTATCGTTAAGTGTGTCACAGTGTGAGACCCGCACTGGTCAGGTCTTGGTCTAGACTCAGTCTCAAGCCCAAAAGTCTCGGTATTGTTTCTGTCTTGATACACTCTGGTCTTGATCATGACCACAGCACTAATCGGAGGATAATTCTGTTTGTATCAAACTATTTTCAGGTTGTGTAATCCATCTATTTTCATCCCCCTATCAGGGCCGGGTCACAAGGCCAAGCAAAGCACCCCAGACATCCCTCTCCCCAGCAACACTTTCCAGCTCCTCCCGGGGGATTTCAAGGTGTTCCCAGGCCAGATGAGATATGTAATCCCTCCAGTGTGTTCTGGGTCTGTCCCGGGGCCTCCTACCAGTGGGACGTGCCTGGAACACCTGCGCTCAGGTGGAACCTGATCAGATGCCAGTACCACCTCAACTTACCCCTCCCAACACAAAGAGCAGCGGCTCTACCCTAAGCTCCCTCCAGATGTCCGAGCTCCTTACCCTATCGCTAAGGCTGACCAGTAAATCGAAAGCTTCGCCTTTCAGGTCAGCTCCCTTTTCACCACGTCAGTCCGGCACAGCGCCCGCATCATCTCACGCTCCATTCTACCCTCACTCGTGAACAAGACCCTGAGATACCTGAACTCCCCCGCTTGAGTTGTGTAATGTAAGTTGTGTAATGACAGTTGCTTCTCTGCAACCCAGCTTCAAATCCCTCACCGAGTTTATCACATGTGGGTTCTCGTGGTGACGACAAAATCACAGATTGTAAAGTTAATGGCGTCGTCGTCAGACTTCAACTTCAACAACCTCTGTGGTATTTTAAGCGTAGAAGTCAATGTGTAGTTTTAGTCGGCCTGACTTCACATTCCTAATTTATGGCAGGAGGTGGGAAGGCCTGCTTAAATATAAATGCTGAAGTGAAGCACTTTAAGAGTGCACCAAATGGTGCTGGGTAAAACAGAGCTGCTTCACCTACACCAGCCATTAAAGGGAAAGATTTGATGTTGGAGGAAGTGCTTAAAAATCTAAGGTATGGTATGATGCAGGTAGGAGTGTGTATGCGTGAAGATAAGAAAAGATGCTGCTGGAGCAAGATGCAAACACCCACACACACAAATTAAGAGTGCGTCAGTTTTTTAGTGAGCAGAGAGAAATGTATGTGATGCCCTTTCTTAGTTTTCTTAGTTTTTGCTTTTATCTTTACTGATAATGCAGAACAATAAAGTACAGGAGATAAATAATCCATGATAAACAAACAACTGCTAATTGGTGCGATTTTTCTAAAACCTTGGCATAGATGTATGGTGCGTGTTTGTGTGTGTGTGTGTGTGTGTGTGTGTGTGTGTGTGTGTGTGTGTGAACACTCATTATCTCCACCAGCGCTTTAGCACTGATCACAATTCTTTTTAATTAACCCACACCGTGTATTTTTATCTTCCAATTCGATGCTGCTGTGCTGCCCGCCCATCAAACAGACAAACAACGGAAAATATCAAACAGTCATGTGTGGGAGGGAACGGCAGCGATCAAGCCGGAGATACAGCCAGTCACGGAAGGAAACAACTGGGTGACGAGGTGCCTCTTTGAAACCTACACTGTGTCACCTCTAATGAGCGGATTTGTGTTGCGTAAATCATCTTAGTCATACAGCTGTCAGATTACAGAGGCGCAGGTAGCACCAAGAATTAGGCATGGTGTGGATGCTTATGCTGGCGCTGTGACTCTCCTGCTGTTATTCATTAAATGTTTACATACTGATGTTGGCTCTGAAATAATAATCTTACATTTTATGAGATATCTGTTTATGAGTATTAACCTGGAACCCTTACAGTAATCTTTTATTTAATTTCTTTAAGCTATTAAACCATTTCTACCACAGCTAGTTCAGCAGTTACTAATTATGGAAATTAAAAAACTCATCTTGTTAAAATGAATTAAAATGTGCTAAAAAGTAGTGGATAGAGGGTGCAGTTTATGACTGCAACTCCAGCTGCCTTTAGGATAATAAGTTTAATGTTAGTGTTGACAAGGCATCATCAACTAGCATGAGGCTGCGTGCATGTTTACAAAACTGCGCTATTAATTATTTTCATTTTTAAACATCAACTGAGGAATTACATCATGTTATACAGTAAATACAACATAAGCCCACAAGATGAACAGATTTGTCCATAATTATTGATTAAAAATAAATAAATCTGTTGACTTGATTACTTTTAAAGGTCCAGTATATAGGATTTTGGGGGATATATTGGCATCAATGGTATATACTGTAATACTCAGTTTTTCCTTACCTTAAGCCCCGTTTCCACCAAACACTTTCAGTATGGTACCTCTGGAACCAAAAGTAACCCTTCAGACAGGGTACCTAGACCCTAGGTCCGCTAAGCGTTTCCGCAGCAAACAGTCCTCTTTAATGTGGGCGGGGTTGTTGTCACTCACTGTATTTCCTCCTTTATCAGTCTGCACCTTGTTTATCGTCCACAGTACGAGGCTGCACGCCGACATTTTCAGAACAAAATAAAACAGGTTGCGATGAGAGTCTCTCTCCATGGGATATTTAAAAATAGTGGGTTTGTGCATTTAGTCCTTCTAAGGCAAGGTCAAGGGTTTAGTGTTGCTGGAGCCCACAGGAACAACACCCTGCGACGCTGTGAGAGGCAGCAAAGCATCCTTTCATTTCATAGTTGTACTGTACTTTACTGATAAAACTCTCCACGGTATGAACCAGACACAACTCAGCCCTGAGCAGAGTGACCGTCCTCTACTGACCAATCAGACTGCAGTGTTCACAGCTCCACCTTTTAGTACCAGATCTGTGTGCTAGGTACCCCAACAGAGGGGGGACCAAAAAAGGGACGGTATGGAACGGTTCCATCTGTACCATCCACAACTTTTCGCAGTGGAAATGTACAAAAAGCGCACCATCTGAACTGCTTGGTGGAAACAGGGCTTTAGATAGGGCCATTCTCATTTTTTGCTTTTTTGCATTGGCCATAATAGTTGTCTTGCACGCTTGGCATCTGGAAGAATCCTCAGTTGGTTGTAAACTGGATGCTCAACGCTAGATATTCCTAACTCCTACGCACAGTGTTGAGGAGTCAGTCAAAGGTACAAATAAACATGCATCAATGCTAAATCAAATTATGTGGGGCTGGATCTGATTTCAACTGCTGTATAGACAAAGATCTTATCAGACACAAACTTGCGGTGTCAGTTTCCCCAAAATTTGCTTTGTTTTCCTCTGTGAGAAGTTTGTGTGTGTGTTCTGTGGCTTGGCCAGACATCCTATTCAAGCAACACTGCAATAGCTTCAGATGCAAAAAACACACCGTGCACTGAAATAGCGTCTTCCTCGTCGGATTGCTTTGACAGACTGTCTAGCCAGAAACAAACTTTATAAAAGAATTCCTAAGAATGAAAATACTTCCTCAAAGAATTGTGGCCTCTGTAACAATGACTCACAACCTGGGCGGTTTGATTTTCAATGAGACTAGAAAGGCAGACGGACCACCCAGAAATCGACAGCACGGAGGCCGAGACATTCAGGTAAGAGCCTTGGCAAGCTGAATGGAACACAACACAGAAAAATAAGCCGAGAGCAACGTTTTTGTCAGCTTGAATGTCAATCAACCCTCTTTTACATTTTGACTCTTATTATTTCCTCAATTACATGTGCATTCGCTTCACTCTTCTTCCCATCCCTTACTGTTTCACACCCTGTCTTTGCTCTTTTCTTATTCTATAACATGAAGCAGGGATAGATTAAACACCTCCTACACAGATTGGAGCAGGTACTGAGGTATGGATGGGCAGAGAGTGACAGACAAACCGGGAGAAATCCTCTTCACATCGCGCTCAGCGTGTCTGACACCTCCCAAGGTCATTTCTGTTCTCCCAGCAGAGAGCCTCTGTCACTTTTAATAACTTTTAAAGGGAACATTTTTTCTCTCCTCTGACAGGCTGAGGAGTAGAGGGACCCGTCGCAGAGTGAGACAATCACAAAGTGGCGACAGAGCAAGGAGGTGTGAAGTGAGGAGACTAGCCTGCAATGACTAACAGTGTACGCTGTTACTTTATGAAAAGTATCGCTGCATGGAACAGAAGTATGAAGCCTGATGTCAGTCACCGGTGCGGTTTCAAGTTCGCTTGGGCAGCAAGCAGTCAGTGTGGCTGTAATCACCACTCTGTTATCTGTCAGTGCTGCTGTGCTTACGACTGCTGTAACACTACGACGGGGTATGAAACATTATGACACAATGCAGCATGTGTGTCTTTTCTGCAGATAGACAGAGGTAAAACACAGAGACCAGCCATGCTGAAGAATTAAATCTACTCATGCTACTTTAAGGTGCTGGATTCATGTCTTAACCAAATGGCATATGTTACATGTCACTGTCACTCCGTGGGATTTATTATTAGGGTACAAGGCTGCCAAGAGTGCATGAAGACTATTCTTGTATGCAGATAATAACACCTGCCAGAAATAGCATGGCATACAGTATCCATCCATCCATTATCTGTAACCGCTTATCCTATTCAGGGTCACGGGGGGGGGGCAGCTGACATTGGGTGAACGGGTACACCCTGGGCAGGTTGCCAGACTATCCCGGGTTTGACACATAGAGACAGACAACCATTCCCGTCCACATTCATACCTACAGTAGACTTAGAATTAGTCTGAGGCTGAATTTTAAACTGGAAACTATCTCTGTACATGTATGTTTCAGCACTGTTTGAGAAGTAATCTCCACCCATACCAGCATGCCTTTAAGAGAACAGAAAATACTAAGGAGATGGTGGAAAGGAATAGATTTCTTTGTCTGGACCAATGACAAGGTGTAACTAGTATAAGTATGAGGCAGCCAAAGTAGTGGAAAATAGATTGGGAGTTGTAGCAAAGCAAACATGGCGACATATCAGAGCAGGAGCAAGCATTATCCACCACCGGAGAAAACCATGGCGATGGGAAAGGAGTGCCCACACAAGAAGCAAAAAATCTCAAAAGGCATGTTGACCTAGCTATAACGTTTTGGCTCGACACATCGTCACTGATAAAACCCAATCAAGAAACGAACATGGGTGACTCCTTTGCCGCCCGTCCGGACTAAAACGCAACCTTGGAGATTTCAGCAGATTTCAGAAGTAAGCAGCATTTTCAAACATCTGTGTTTCAGATGTTACAAAGCGCTGGTGTAGTGTGGACGCTAGGCGCAAACGTAGCAATAGTTATATATTTTAAAACAAAAACATATTAGTGTGGGTGTAGCCTGACTCACAGGATGTGGATTGCGTGTAAACCTGCCATTGGCCGCCTATTTCAGACGGCATTTTCCTCTGCCTCTACTATCTACGTTAACGTTTTCAAAACTCTGTCACTACGGGGAACTAGCGTCACACAGCCAGATTTATCCACACTTCATTTTAGTTCTGTACGTGAAACAGCAACAACCTCCAAGCTAGCAACCTGCTTATGCCTCCAGTGTCTTCAAAGAAGTTGTCTTATTCCCGTCTTGAAATAGTGAAAAGGAGTCTTCTAAGGAATAGATCTAAACGCAGACAGTGTTGCTAATCGATGGCCATTACATTGTGCAATCAACATTCACTTCATAACAATAGGTTACAGCACAAAAACTTGTCTACTGCCAGATTAAGTCCGCCTCCGTACCTGTTCCTGTCTGTCAAGCCATCGGTCCACCATAGGATGGTTGGCGCTCAGAGAAGATCGAGTCATTTCTCTCTGGAACTGAGTGGTCCAGCCACTCGCATCACGAGGAAGACTCCGATAGGCATGGCCTCCTCTACCCTGCAGAGGAACAGGAAGAGGAGGAGAGATTAACACCGCTGCATGACTATCACGTCTATTCTCTGTTTTCCTGGACTTTAAACGGACACTTTTGTGGTCTGGTGCTATCTATAGCAGCTGGATGACAGACACTTTGTGGTGGATGTCGGTTAGCGTATCTTGGACTTGTGCCAAGCATCAATACTGCATTGCTCATTCAAGTCTCACTCTATTCAACCCTCACCCATAACCCTTCCCCACAGCTAAACCTGAGCTGCTACTAAGAGGCCTATTACAAAGACAGCCACAGCCGAACTCTTCCATTACACAAAAAGCACCTTCCAAAATGAGACTGCCAAGGTAATGTCAAACACCAGCAGACTTCAGCAGCCCTATTAAAGCAACCTCGAGCAGAGAAACATACACAAGAACACTAGATTACATTCCAGACATGCTAGCCTTGGCATTGAAATGTCTGTGATTGAAGGTCATGGTGGCTGAGGCTATTTGAATAAAAATGAAAGCAAATTAATATTAAAAACACAGCGGAGACAGTGATTCACCGGGATGCACAAACAGAATGAGAATGATTAAAGGTCTGATGAGTTACGAAACGGCAGCTAAAGAGCGAGACAGACAGAAACAGAAGTTTGGATTTCTTTAATGAGACATCACACAACAAAAGAACACAGACAAAACTTAAAAAAGGAAAACTCCCAAGTGGCATGTTGCAGAATGAGAGGGGAGGATGACAGGCAGCCGAGTGGATGAACAAAGGCAAATGAAAACAAGTCATGTTCAGCGAGTGATAAAGTCGCAGCAAACAATGCAAATAAAAAATTTAAAAAAAGGAGTGAGAGAGAGCAGTGGAGAGATCCCTATCCCCTGCATGCTATAATAAGCCATGTGTGTTTTAGTGCAGTTGAATGTGGCGTGACGGGGCCTGAGGAAGCACTGCAGACAGGACTGTAAAACTCAGCCGGACACACGGGCTCTACTGAGACGGCCCCGATAGCCATCGTGGCCTCGCCCCCCGACATGCAACACAGCGCGACAAAGGACCCCTCTCCACAAACTTTTACGACACGTCAGATCGTAAAATGCGGAGAAACCCAGATACCAGAGAGGTAGCAGTAAATCATCAGACTCATATCCACCACCTAATCCCTTTATTTGACTGTGCTAAGCGTGGAGAGCACGAGGTATTGTAAAGTCATTGGGAGACGTGATGAGTTTACAGCGCTAGCTGATGACTGAGGACTCCCGTTGGCTCATATTAGGGAGATTTAGCAGGACCGGGTCTTACTCGGCCGTAACTGGACTCACAGGGAATTGAACAGAACATGGCTGACTGTAGTGTGTAAAGGAAATTACCCCAGACAATGGGGAGACACTACAGTGTATGGCTTGCATCCATACGCTCTTCTGGCAACGCTAATCACTGATGTATGGCTCCCTTTGAGAACAACGTCTGCGCCAAGACATAAATATATCAAAGTCACTGCTGACTAATACATTCAACATCTGTTTTCAATTGCATAAAAATAGATTTAATCTTGGACTGATGGTGAATATGTGACAGTTGGATGTATGAAAAAGAGATACAGAGGATTACGAGGACTAAGACTCCCTCTTTATTGAAAACATCTAATGGCCCAGTCAAAACTGGACAAGCTGAATAAAAGCGACAGCCTCTCAGTGCTAGCTCATTACTTTTAAAACCAGCGGCCGGTGACAGACAGATTACGTAAATGATCCTATTCAGATAACTGATCACCTGCTACAGATGGGAGTCAAGCTTTAAATGGGATACTTGAACATTGTATTCTAGTCAAACGTTATTCCCAAAATCTCTCGCAAAAGCATGCAAGCAAGCAGCAAGATTTATTTAAGCTGCAATTTGAATAGCATTTCTGTTCCCCCATTCAATCAGATATCAGCCAAAACATAATTAAGGATGTTTAGCATTATGCAAAGTCTCCATTAAAGCGGCCGTCTGAAGTAATCCCTTTAAAAGAAGAGACACTTTTTACGTGTAATCTGTAATGTCACAGTTATTGTTGTCATATGATGTGCTCATGTGCAATCAGTTGTATATAATCTAAAGTTAAATCCTGTTATGTGAATTCTGCAACCTAAACCCTGCATACCCCACAATGCAAAGCAACTACGGAGAGCAGCAAAGGGGCCAAATTGCAGATCAAACCCAGAAAGAGCATCTATTGACACTCCTGTTTGGCTGCTTTTATATTTTTTTCATTCCCTTAAAGCACAGCAGCTCAAACAGACAAACATTTGAACATATTTGCTCATGGTAAGACAGGCCAGAGAAGAAGCCATCCTGACCGTTGCATTGTCGAGGCTCTGACAACTAAAGTGTCTTTAAATAGGATTATCACACAATGCTTCCAGACGCACTAATCACGTGGAGGTTTGCCGTGTCACGTTCCAAGCACTCAATCATCTCCCTTTTTTTAACCTTCCCGTTTCATTGGGAACATATCTCTTCTCTCAGCACGACATACAGGTCTGCCAGTACCACGTGGCAGCCATTTTGAGAAGTTAATTGGCTTCCCTTCCCTTTCAGAAGCCGCAGGGAGGGTGTACCTGCGCCACGCTTTTATTAGGATTTATAATCAAAGGCTTAAAAAGCCTCAGAAAGGTGAATCTGGAACAAAGGGAAAGTGTTTAACAATCTCTGCTCGTCTTGTTGGGAGACAAGGAGGAGTGTTATCAGAGGGAACTAGTTTCAGTTAAAGACTATCTATGCCACTGTTGGATATCTGCAAGCAGGGCAGCAGAGGTTTCATATCTAACAGTTATTTCTTTGATTTGGGGTGCAGAGGAGAGATGGAATGAAAATGAGGGAAGAAAGCAGTGAGGAAGTTAAAAACAGAGACTGCTGGAGGTTGGAAGATTTCAGAGTGCATATCTCAGACATTATAATTGATGCAGCTCCAGTACATCTGCAGCACTGGGGAAAATAACTTCTGGGCAAGAGCCTATTTGAATCAGTATATAGGACCTACTACTTGAAAGTGGTGTATACAGAATTAATGTCACGTCTATCTATTTAAAGTCCTGTTGAGTTTTAACATCTTTTAAGATTCACATAAACCTTTATAGCAGCAGTCAAGGTTACCACACATTTTAAGATACTGATGCATCACTGGACTGGATGTATTTGTTACCTTTCGTTCCAGGCTGCCGGTGCCGGTGTTTGGATTTGGTTTGTGTTTGTGCTTTTGGAAGCCGGCTGTTGTGGACCAGCGAGCTGGGTTCTTTCTGGACGGTTCGTCTGGACCAACAGGGACCTCGCCCGGAGGAAGGCCAGCCAGGGAGGGATCACTGCTGCGACGGACATGGAGAGGCATGTCTGTAGAGGAGCAAGTGGAGTACAAGGAGGGTGGAAAGAAAAGCATACGAAGGGAAAAGATAGGGGGGTGGAATGAGAAGAAATAGGGGACACTGTGAGTTAAAGCTACAACATTAAACCACTTATTCACATATTGAGAAGATCATAGTGTTCCAACTGTGGCACATTTCCGTAACTGTAAGACCCCCACAGTACCTCCTCTACTACACTACACATCCGCTGAGACGTGGGAAGTGGTGATTATAAATACTTTTGTTTCCATAGAAGGTCTGTTGGGTCCAAATGGAAAATGTACAACTCAAACTGTGAGAGGTTTGGCTTGGCCTGAGTCCTGCCATGGTGACATAAACATACTTTAGATATACTTTTAGCTGGAAAATTACCCAGATAGCTATAAAAAATGTAAATATGAGAGAAAATTATGTATGTGAAAAATCAGCCAACCCCCTGCTCGGGCTAGCAACCCTTAAAATAACAATGACAATCATAATTGCGGCGAAATTGCTCATATATCATGAGCTGACTCTGGAGATAAGGGTCAGTCTTACACACTGCACTACAGTCTGAAGCTGACTCTGGAAAGTTTCCCGGGACTGAGACCAAAATTACCCCAGCCATCAAACATACACAAGAAACTGCACAGGAAACACTGACACACTGACCGATCTGCGACTAAAACTTAGTATAAAGTTCTCATATTTGATCAGAGCTGCCAAAACAAGTAGAGGGAATGAAGTTGCCCCACACTTCACACTCCAGCTAAAACATTCAGTGAGAAATCCTGCTGATGTCTGTTACATCGAAAGAATATCCGTGAGCTGTGGTATGAATCATCTGGATTTTCCCAAAAGGCCATATGGATTTGTTTATGACGTTCTAGCAGCCTGCGCGTTACACCCATAATTATGCAAATAGTTGGTAACCACCTGTCATCCATCGGCGGATCATGGCAGCGAGCATATGCCGGTGCTAAGCTTCCATCTGATACACCAGAGACATGTCTTAGTGGTGGAAGCGACGCATTTTAATCACGGCTTACGCTGTGCCGCAACTCGTGCGTATTTAATGCTGTGACAAGACTGGGGAGATTTGAATGCTACTGTAAGTGTTTCTTGGCGACCGCCTGCAGGGGAGCCGAGAATGGAGACAGTATAATTATGTGACTGAATCCCAAAAATAAAGGTGAGATCAACACGTATTTGTCAGTGCTTTTATGCTCTCGACAGAGAAATCACACCCTTGCTTTCAATGTGTTGTCAAACATTCATCTTTTCAAGAAGCATCTCTCTTGACCTCAGTGACTCACAGCCGTTCTCCCATGTCCTTCACCTGCACTTGCTCTAATGTAATGAAACATCCATTGTGCCTCTCCTCCTCCTTACTATTTATGTCGCTCCCACTATCTAATCCTCTTCTACCTGATAATTGTGTGGTCTCAGGATTATGGTCTGGGCTCTGTGGCACTGAACCGTCATTTTTCTACAAACACGTTGTTTGCGAGGTTGTTGGCTGATGTAAGAATTGAGGCTTATTCTACTGTTTCGCTTATTGAGAGACACTCTGGTTCCTTGCTCGCCTGTAGTCTGTGGTTACTGGGATTTTCAAGGTTTATTTTTTCTTTGCTTGACCTATGACTGTCATTGAGAGCTATACACATAAACCTGACTACCTGCTTTCAGTGCTAAATTTCGTACACAATGGAGGTGACTGTTGAAGATTGTTTTGTATATTTGTGTGGCCTCAAGCACAGCAACCACGTACCTTGGAAATCACATCAATATAACATGATTCAGCACCTCACAATTTACATCCAGTGCTAACGCTCAGTGGATATGCAGGAACTGCAGTGCCTGAAGCAGCATGAAAAGCAGGTGTGTGGAGGTCCATGTGCAGCGCATTTGACTTTCATGCAGCGGACCAGAGTTTGTGTCCAGTTAAAGATGTAAAATTCACATTTTAACCATGATCTTAATCTGACCTTAACCACTTGCCTAACCCTAACCGTAATGATATTCGTATCCATACTGTAATTGACCTTTTGCTAAGCCTGGCCCCATTGTGGTCGTCCGACAAGCTGCACTCCCTGAAGAAATATGATCATATTTTTGGAAAAATGAAAGAGTGATTCCAGAGAGAAGCAGACAGAGGGGTCTACACTCTGTGTTTGAAGGATATATCCAGGATGTCAAACTGACTCAGCAGCAACAACAGGTTAAAAAGACAAAGATAGTTAGAAGCTAAAGCCGAACTATAGGCTACAGATCACAGTGTAAAAGTGAACCACCACATCACTGCTGATCGCCACACAAGACAATGAATATAAAGGGAAACTTTGCTGATATTGAACCAGCTGTGTGGCATCACACTGTGTGCAGATGGACGGTGTTTGGCTTCACCTTCGTGCTGGCACCTGAACCTCCACCACCGGACAGGTAGGGATCTCCGGGGGACGTTCATCTGCACACAATGCGATGACACAGAACTGGTTGACTATCAGAGAGGTTTCCCTGCTTCCCTTCACTGGTTCCTGTACAGCAGGGTCAGTCTTTGTTTCACTGTTATAATCATTAAAAAGCAGACGTAGCATGTGTATACATTCAGTAGGCTATATCTTCAGTAGCTAGCTAGCTAACCCTACACTTTTCAGGGTTTGATTTTGGTTTTGGAACAGGGAAGAAACGTTTATCTTTTTCCAACCTCTCCAGGTAATTACATTAATACACCAGCCTGAAAATGAAGGAAATCTGAAACGACTGCATTAGAGTCAATGGAGCACAGCTGTGTTGTTGTCGGAAACTGGTCTGAGTCGGCCTGAAGCTACATTATGATTGGCCAGTCTGTGTCCTGGGGCGGGACTCAATTGCAGACAGCGAGAACAATCAAGAAAAACTGTCACTGAACATATAGGGCACTTGCTTAAACAACTAATGCTGTTGTTCTTCTTAGCAGGACAGTCTCTGGGATAGGGAACACCCCTCAGCAATCCACAGTCAGGACTTGTTTTATGACTTTCACTCAATTTTACAGTAGTTTAATGGTGTTTAAACCACATTTGACATGTTGTGTAAATGCAAAATATTGCTGGTCATTAAATTTAAGCTGCATGTTATAAATTAGAAAGAAAAAAAACTTCTTCTTGTCGCTAACTTCACTGCTGGGTTTGACAACGCTTCAGTCTCACTTCCAAAACTCCCAGTATGTTTCAGTCAAAAAGATCCTTTGTCACAATGTGTCCCGCAGAGCAGCTCCCTCCCTCCATACGAGCAGGGGGATTTCATATGCAAATGACTGTATGATGACATCTGGAAACTTCTAGGAACTTTCTCTGCAACCAAAAAGTGGAGTTGGCGAAACTACTTTTTAACTTGAGATAATAAAACTCTATTTCTCATGAGGGAATCATTGCTGCAAGTCAAGTTCTCATGCAGTAACAGGTAGCTTGTAAAACCACATTTTCAGAGCAGCTTTCCCAACACCCTGTTAAAAGTTTGATCTCCCTCCTAACCAAACCACTTTGCTGACATGGGCCATGCCAACAAAACTCACCAGCAGCTTTTAATATATTTTGTATTCTTTGTCACAAATGTGTTTCATTTATTTTGGCCGTTGTCTGTAGGCTTCCTCAAAGGAGGTTGGGAATTGAGTAAAGAAAACCGCTGCTAGCAGCCAGACGGCCAGTCACTATGCGTTTACTCTTAAATTAGGTTGAAGATTCAATAATGGCATTTAATAGACTTTGCCCCCTCTCGGTAACGGCTGGTTCACGTCCAGTTCAGGGCTCTAATGACGTTCACCTCAGACAGCGGGGGTAATTAACGTCCAGTATTATCCTACATGACAGGCTTAGAGATGACACACACACACACACACACACACACAGATACAGACAGACAGGGAGTGAGAGTGAGATCCACAGAGATGGGGGAAACTGAGAGGAAAAAACAGAATTAAATGACACAAAGTAAAGGATAAAAACCACATGATGGGAGATTTATGAATCTAAAGTGTCACATTATATCTTCATACTGTATTCTCTACCTCAGATTGAGGCTTTTTAATGTAAGACTTTTAAAATAAAACTTTGTTTTTTTGTGTATCTGTGTGTGGAAACATCGTTACACAACACACTTGATGTGGATTAAAAGCCTTGGTGTATTTCCCAGAATACCTCAAGGCTGAGCTCTTACTGGACATTTATCTTGGTCTTTTGAAACCATGACAACACAGATCTTGCTTTATGCAACGAGATTGTTTCCAGATGCTAACAGAATAAAATGTCCATTGTTGGGGACTAATCGTTTATTTGCACAATTGTACCAAACACTCACACTAAATAAGTGAATTAAAATGCTACAGATAAGGAAGGCAGCTGAACTTGAGAGTTTCTATAAGAGATGCAGTGTTACATCACGAGTTGAGACATGATATGGAGTGGAGGAGGATATCATTTAATTTTAAATTTATAAGAAACTAGATTAGGCAAATCTCTTTCCCAATTTCATCAGATCATCTCATTGTTCATTCTTTCCCTTCCAGATTACAAAACTAACACAAAAGATTTAGATACGCATTTATAAAGGATTTACTCTGTGCGACCTTCTCTGCACTCCACATCTATGCTTACACATCAGCTATTAATGTCTGGCTATTTTACGACGCCACTGGCATCCAAACATTGATGCTTTAGCGAGGTCTTGTATTTAATAAAATGCTGATCCATCACGGTACAAATCCTTACAGAATAACATATGATAAATAGGAGAGCTGTTAAGGAGTGTGTGCTTGTTTGTGTGTACACTGTTTAGAAGGTCACGATATGAAGATTCTCTCCCCTCCCCGTTCTCCCTGACCAATTTTCCTCTACTTAATTTGTGATGGGATTATCCCGGCAGTCCGAAGGGTTTGGTCGGTCCCACGTTTAATAACCAGCCTGGCCACTTCAGACCGAGCCAGCCATCGATCCAGGCTGAAGAGGGAGCGAGACCATTGGGGAGGGTGGGCTGGATGGTTGCTAATAAAACGAGGCCCTAATCCAGCCCCTGTAGTGAGGGATTATGGCCGGGGCACAGGGTCATAGAGATGTACACACACCACCATTCACCGCAGGGAGAGGTCAGACTCTCTGGGGGCTATTACCTCGTATTGCTTTGTCCTTTATTTATCTTTCACACTCACCTTGTTTGGAAGAGAAATATATTAGCTTGAATGAATCACCATGGATAACAGCATTGCTATATATGTACACAGCACAAAAGTCAATATTAAAGTCATTTAGTTTAGTATTGGATTGAAGAATCTGAAAAGCTAAATGCTGTCAGGTTACTCAACTCGATTATGGACCTACTGTGTGGGCGCAGCTACTGATTTTTACTATTTGTATGGCTAGAGGAACCTGTAGCACAGTTTGAGATGGGAAGCAATACATTTTTAGTAGGAGCACAGAACCTTGCTTTAAATAAGGTATGTGCCCACTCCACTGGCAAAAAGCACAGAAATCATCATGAAAATAAAGCCCTGAATGTTTCACTGTTCATCCAAATGGCATCTTTGGTTCTGACATCACACAAAGCCAGTGTCAGATGTTGCAACAAATACTAAAGAAACAAGAATCAATTGTATTCAATGATCTCTTGCAATGTCCAAACCATGTACAGTAAAAGCCTATTTTACATGCTCCAGATATTAAAAGAAACATTATCCAGGATATTGGTGTTTTTCATTTATTCAAAAACGGATGCAGTGATTCAGGAAAAAATGACAACAGCAATGATAGTCCAGTAAATGGTGTGTGTTGGTCCAATCCGCATGTGCCCTTTCTGCTGGCAAAAAGAGTCTGCATCAGCATTATGAAAATAAATTCATGAATAACTTGCTACAGCAACTTGGTGAACTCACTGTAGCGAGGTAAGTTCAGTGTTCATGGAGAGGGCGTCTTCAGTTCTAACATCCCACAGGGAAAATTGCCTTGCAAAGTCAGACCACATCTCGGTTTCATAACTAGTGTTAGCAAAATGTCTAAAAAGAATAAACTAAGCTTGGTCAGATGTGTTTGTGACCAATCAGCACGTTTCAAAAATGGTGTTACAGATATGAAATGAAATATTATCTTGTATTTGTAGCGACCATTTTTGACCAAATACAGACACTAATTCGGGGGGAAAAGGACATGTCTGTCCAGTTTGAAAAATCCAAAGCAAACATCAATGACAGCCAAGTGACCCCTCCTAAGTCCCACCCCTTTCCGCTTATGCTCCAATGACAGTTAAGCAAGCTTGGCGCCCAGCAGAATCTTGGTCAACTTTCCTCTTTCCTGCTATATTTAGCAAGATGTGCTACATGCTAAGCTCATCTTTGTTGACAAGACTTTAAAGATGGTCAAAAGATGTGTCTGGCGGACCTGTAAAAGCAACACTCAACACATGACATTATTGTCAGTCTTCACAGACATATTTTGTAGCCTGTATAGTCAAATCTGCAGCTAATGTTAGCAAAATGCTAGCTTATAAGCTGGCTATTGCAAATATAGCTGCATCAACAGGTCTAGTGTCAGATCATTAACGTAAGCTAGGTTTGCCTCCTCCTTTTTCTGTGGTAACATTAGAGAGATTTGAAAAAGAACAGATAGGTTGGTTGCTGACATATTTTCAAGATGGCAGGGATTACTGTTACAGCCAGATCAAGGCTAACGTTCCTTTGTTCTGAAGTTACTTTTTGTGTAATTGGATATACACAACGTCTAGCATCCCATTGTAAATGTGTCCTTTCATCAGATTCTGTAGTCCTTGCTGTCAGCTTCTTGAGACTATATTGCCAGACACCCAGAAACTAATATAAACTGCAGAACCCCACTAAACTGAGCCAGCATCACTAAGACTCTTTTAAGCTTGTCTGACCTAGCAACAGTAACTAAGGGGACCTGGACTTTGGATCTGTCAATTGGTGTGTTGGTCCAGTCAGGAGTAGAAAGGGTTGCTGTCAGATAGATAGATAGAGTAAGTAGTGGGGTGTGGGGGAGATCATGAGCCACTTCCACTGACTATGGTTTTAAAGGGTCTGACGGCTGTGGGGACAAAATATCTCCTGAAGCCGTCAGTCTTGCAACGCAAGGAAATAAGCCAATCACTTCGACTGCTTCTCTGCCCTGCCATGATGTTGTCAAGAGAGTGGTTGCAGTTCACTTTGCTCCGTGTGCAGATCTCCACAACAGTCCCCACTGAATCCAAGCTCCTGCCAAGTACTGAACCTGGCTTCTTAATCAGCTTGTCCAGCCGTTTCTTGTTCTTGTCCGTCATGCTGCCTCCTCAGCAGACTACGGCGTACGGGAGCGCACTTAGCACCACCGATTGGTAAAACATATGCAGCATGTCATTGCACACATTAGAAAAAAACCTAAGCTTCCAGAGAAAGAAGAGACAGCTCTGCCCCTTCTGGCAGAGGGCGTTCATATTCACCAGTCCAGCTTATTGTCCAAGTGCACGCCATGGTATTAGGAGATAATTGTATGCCTCTACTGTCAAATCCAATTTAAATAGCCTAATGTCAATCTTAAGCAAGTGTCTTCTCAGACAAAACATGAGGGATCACATCATTTATCCCTGACAAGATGCTACGAGGATGTGTTTGACGAAACCCACTCAGACAGCGCTGTTCTTATAGAGCCCTTTGAGGTCTTCTTGATGCTTTTGTGTTGCTCTGATGTATTTGTAGATCTAGATGCTGTTATAATATAAAAGGAAATTTCCACTCTGAGCTGATGTCAAGGGACAGGCTTAACATACACGTTTAACTGCCTGGTGTGAGAAGTGAGGAAACCCCTGGGATGAATGGTGCAATGTCACTAAGTGTTTTAATACCTTCTTAAGTTTTATTAGCTGGTTGCTTGAGATAAATACAGAGACAACGTTTTAACATTTTCCACAGTTTAACAGGAAGTAAAAAATGTCCAAATTCTTGCGAACAGATAAAATCACACCACTGAAAAATGTACTTTTTACACAGTCATCTCTTTAGATGGTCATAAACAGCACCACCCGGCAGTATAGCTACATCTACCTCACTTCACTTTCCCACTTTTCCTTCAAGTGGCTCTAATAACGCAGCAAAATCAACTCCCAACTTAGTGGTGAAAGAGATGGGGGTCAGCTCTAATGTATTAGCCGTGGAAGTTTCCAATCACTAAAATGGCATAAAGTAAAGAGAGAGGGTCCTTACTATACCTGGAGAGGAGGGAGTGGCTCTTCCTCCTGACTGGCTGCCAACTCAAGGTAATGGAGCTGTTGCCTCAGCATACTGATAAGGTCATAGAGAGAGGGCAAGGCGGGACTGTGCATCTGTATTTTTATTGTTATGATGACCAAATTACCTCACAGGGACAGAAAAACTAGCAAAATACATCCTGCCTCTCCTGACGTTTTACGAGGGATTATGTAACCAAGAATTAATTAGGTTGAGATTTGGGTATTGCTGAGGTTTTGTTTTCTGCTTAAAGCTGGAGTAGGCAGTTTTATTTTGGCGTCACTGGGCTCAAGTCCCATAACCTTTGAGCGTGGTCTGAGAGAACACTGGACATCTTCACCTCCTCTTGGCTCTGTTTTCAGGCTATAAAAAATCTAGCCTGTGATGGGAGACTTTGGCCAATCACAGAGAGAGGGTGTTGCTATTGGCTGTTCTACAAATGTAGATCCACTTTCATGCCCCTTTGCTGAAAACCTTATTCAGTTGCGGAGAGTCCTGTGGAGAAAGTTGCTATTCCAGCAGTGGCAACAACTGCCTACACTGCAAAGCAATCCAAAGACGAAAGACGGACAAAAATAGAGACTAAGATAAATGATAAAAACACATTCAGTATCATCAAAGTGTTTCAGAGATGGAGCTTAAAAGTTGCTTATAATTTAGCCTTGTGCTAACCGAAGCCAAAGGCTCACAGCTGCAGCTTCAAGTTCCAGTTTATGTTGCTATCTTTTGGTAGAGCCCTGACTGTGTCCTCCAGCTTACTCCTCGCTGCTAGAGACCACCTCACCAAGAGGAGAGTGGGCAGCAGCCCTGCAGACGGACTTCAGTCAGCAGCTGCAGCAACCCCGAATCTAGCTAGCACAAACCCCAATACCAGGGACGAGACAGCCCCGAGTCCATGACGGATCAGCAAACTTTCGGTTGCTGCCATTACGTTACACAAGTTAGACCCAGCCACCAGCCCACTGAAAATCCAGCACAGGGGGGTTTGCACTGGCTGACTTCAAGCCATTACAGCCGCCAACCGAAGATCCGTCTATTGAGTTGCTGCCTGCCCTCCTGTCAATGAAGCAGTCCACATCAGCGGGTAGCAAGGCAGACTCTTGTCTCATTTGTGGTCTGATAATCTGAGAGAAAGCGGATCAAGGAGGGGCTGAATGAATTCGCTGAGGTTAACTATACAATCAATGGTTGTCTGGTGGGAAGGACTTCGGACAGAGAGGGTAGAGCTGCAGAGAAGGATGTATTTTTAAATACAATACTGTTTTTGTTTTTTGTTTTTTTCCCAAATTGCTGCCTACCTCAGCTTTGATTCCAAGAGGATATTTAGGAACTGGCTTTTCACTGGCCAAAAACACTTCACATACAAGCATAGAGAACTGTGCTGTGTTACTTGAATCGCTGTCCAGCCCTGAAGAAATCAACCCAAGCAAGGTTGAGACTATTATACCTTTCACACTGTTTGAAAACACGTCAGGCTTTAGAGTCAGTTTCCTCAGATTAAAGAAAGAGCTTTTTTCCAGATTCTCTTTTTTTTGCTGATGTTTAACCATCGTACAAGGAGATATCTGCTGTAGAAAGAGTGTCATAACCCGTCCTCCACACTCAAAAACCTCAACAATTAGAGTCAAGAGTTTTTCTTGACTAAACACCATTTGCTCCAATATCACTGATTTCACTGACACCTGAAAGCAAGGAGCTGAAGTGTGTTCTCTTGAGGTTGTCAAAATGTCTGAGAAAATAAGTCTTTAACTTTAAGGGTAAATATATGAACAAAAAGCTGCTCCTTCACTCATCTCTGTTGTTCGAACATTTCAAGTATGGTGTTGCAGAAGGTGTTTGTCAAATGAAAAACCCCTCCTATGACATCACTCAGTAGTTTGACACACAGAGCCGTGCATCAACACTTTGCTTTCATATGTGGATTCACCCTTTAATCAGAATATGAGAGGCAGGTTCAGGAAAAGAAGGAACACAGCTACATTAGAACATACTGTAACTCCTGCAGTGAGCGTCACAGATGCTATAATATATCCAAAGATGGAATTTTCCTGTACAGTAAGATGCGGGTGAGAGGTTAAAGAATAGATAAAGCTGGGTCTCCTCTCATATTTAAATACAAATATGTGCATGCAGTCTGAATATAGGCACTATCAGCCGAGCAGGAATGAAAGCTGTCTGGTGGGTGAACTGGGTATTTTCTCTTGAGGCCCTCTGGCCCCAGCATACGCCGAGTCCATGCTTTCACATCGAACTGATTTAAATATAAATGCCAAGCAACCGTGGCTTCATGAAATGTCTAAAAGCTGTTCTTTTTCCTGGGCTACTTTGAATACTTCAAGCCTGGGCCAGTTCAATGCCTGAATAAATTATGGCACTGAGCCATTTTAACTCTCTTCTCCAACCACTGACTACATATTGATGTCCCTTGTGTGCGACGAAGGGGATTTCCACTGAATACACCATGACCTGAATCATCCACGGGGGGGGACAAAAAATTCCATTTTGGGGGGGAGCAAGACAGTTCTGCAGCGGTGGGAACCAGGACTGCGGAGAAGGAGATGAAAAATGTAGAAGACTTAAATAGGACGCTGGTCAAGCCAAGGCCATGCAGGGTCGAGAACACCACTCAGTGCTTCTGTGAAATGTTTAGCAAACTTTAATCCAATGTAACAACAAAGACTGAGACGAAACTTTGAATAAACATCAACTGTTGACCTTTACCAGGAGCGGAAGATGAAATCCAATAGATGGATGGAAAAGCACTTTAATGCAATAGGGCAGTTATGAAAACAAAACCCTACTTGGCTTTAGAGCTAAGTGCCCAACTGTCTATACATCGTGTGTGAGTCTGCTTCTGTGCACATGTATGTTGTATAAATTTGTATGTGCAGGCTCGTAGGGATGGGCGATATGGACAAAAATTCATGTCTTGGTATTTACAGGCTGACTGGCGATACGTGATATACATCTCTGTATTTTCTATGAAATGGGCTACATGTTTTCAGTTGCAAGTCAAAGCCACATTTGAGATGGCACAAGCAGTTTTATAAAAACAAACTGTGATCAAAATAAAATGCAAAGACAGGGATTTTATTCCCCTGTTTGACAATATGCAGCTGCACAACAGTTACACCTCCAAAACACTAGTCAGCGGTGGGGTTTTTGTGAAGCGCTGTAAAGTTTAGTTGATTTAAAACACACATTAAACACACAATAAACACACGCAATAAACATGGCTTAGTTGTGACTATTTCAAACACAAGCACATAAATCAGTTTCACTATAACTCGCAGCATTCACAGACAAACACTTGTCTTCATCTGGACACATTTTCCCCACACATACAACATGCTAACGTTATTAGCACAAGCCTATGGCATTTTACATTGTATAAATTATCCTAGCAGCTAGTGGACTTTTCCTCCAGGTACAACAGCAACATTTAACACAGGTAACGTTACAAAATTTTGCTCCATTACAACTCACAAGGTTCACCGACAAAACAACTGTCTTATACTAAACACGTTTTCCAAACATGCTAACGTTATTAGCACAAGCCTATGGCATTTTACATTGTATAAATTAGCTTAGGGACAAGCAGAGATTTCCTCTGCTCATATGAAGCCATGATAAATCACACACAAGACTTAAAATGCTATTTTTGTGGAGGCTTTATTGTCTCACAATTTATTTTTTTGGCCTTTCATGTACATGTTTGCATCCAAATCAGTTCTTACATTACGATGTCATCTTTTATATTGAGCAAATCCTCTGGGTAAGCAATCTGTAGCTTCTTCTGTCTGACACACAACGACTGGGAGCTCCTCTCTTTCATTTTCATTCAGCACCCAAACCTAAAAAATCTGTCAATACAGTTGCATAAACCAACTGTATTAAAGAACAACTCATCTGTCTTGGTAAACAGAACAAAAAAAGCCCATCATTCAGTGTCTTTCAGTCATAAAAACAATCCAATCATATGATAGTTTGTCAACTTTCTATTTCTGGTGCACCACTGAGTTGGTTCATGCACAAAAGGACATGTTTGTAGAGGATTCAAAACAAACCCTGGCCCTTTGTCCTTCATGCTGTTTACAGGTTCTAAAGGTGAAGTTCTTCACACAGCAGTCTCCTCCTGCAAACTGACCCAAAATATCACTTAACTGGCTGTGTAGCCTCTGTAGGAAAGAATCTCCTTTTGATGGTTGATAGAACTAATAGATCTCAAGAGCTGCAAAGATTAGTTGAAAAATCAATTAGTCAATTCATTTTTAAGCCAAAAGGCCAAATATTTGCTGCTTTCATGCTTCTCAAATGTGAGAATGTGATGCTTTTTTGTCATACATGATAATAAACTGAATAGCTTTGGATTTTTGGACATTTGGTCTGATAAAACATACAAGTAGTATGGCACAGGTGTGACAGGTGTGACATTTTTTGTCCAGGAAAACTATATTCCTTTTGTCTTATCTATGTTTCATAATATCAAATTGGATCATTTTACTGTTAAATAAGGATGTAAGCATACCCATTAAGTTCTACTTAGTTTGGAGTCACTCCCCTCCTCACTGACAAACTTCATATGTCAGTCTTTTTAGTTTCGGTGTTGGGTATGATGTCCTATCAGAGTCCCTGAGTCAAACACTACAGCAGGAGAGAGCTGTGCTCCCACAGGGTTTCTGAGTCAACTGTCCTTTTTTCATTTTAGGCAAAAAAAATAGAGAGAGACAGAGACTGATTCTTTTCTCCTGACAGAAAGACAATACGAACTATTTACTGGAGAGAAAGAGGAGAGGATGTCAGACTTCCTCAAGTCCTCAGAGATGAGGCCTCCAGCAGCAGACACCTAGACTCTTCAACAACAATAGCAGAGATGTGTGTATGTGTGTGTGTGCTGTTCTCAGTCTTGTTTCCCCAGACAATGAGGATCTCAGAGAGGAGGGGAGGAGTGGAGTTCACTCCCCAAATCAAAGCTGACTCATCTAGGTCGAGCCTCTACTCATGCTGAGACCCCGGAGAGCAACACAGTTAGTGTGTTTATGTGTTTGCATGTGCGCACATTTGAATGGGTACAAACACGCGAACATGTTTATGCCTTCATGTGCACGTGCTTCCACAGTCTGTCATATCTCTGGGCTGTTGAGCAATTAATAAACATTTGGGGTCAGGTTATCATGCCTCATCTCTGGGCCAGGGAAGTTCCTCTGGCCCAAAAAAGTTGGGAAACACACGAGTAGCTCCACTCCTGTTTTGAATCTAATTATACTCTGATTAAATTTCCTGCTGTGTGCGCACATTTTGATTTTTCATATTTTATCCATTAACCGTCTCTTGCAAAAGTACCACCATAAGTTTCTCTTGGTTTGTTACTTCATTATGCTGCCTATCCATTCCCCCATAATAATACAATCCAGTAAAAACCATATTAAAAAATGGGACCAGCAGCCCCATTACAACACCCTAACTCTACCCCGACTTAGACCAGACTCATGGAGACTACCCTCCACAGCCTGGCCCTCAGGGACTCGCTAATCAGCAAACCAAACAACCCTCAGTCGGCCCAGAAACAGGTCCGCAGAAGCACCTTCCATGTAAACACCATTTTGTGTGTTTCTCCATTAAGGCCGGTCCGGAGGTACAGGCTCTCAGAGAAAAGGGGCCATAAATCTCACTCAACCTGATATGTGGCCAAGTCGCTCATGATTAAAAACACCGCTCTGAAAATGTCACGAGCCAGCCAGCAGTGCTAGAAGCTAGAGGCACGGCCAAAGCTTCCAGTCTTGATACATTTAAGGAGTCATTTTGGTTGGCCAAACAAATTTTAACTTCTAAAGTAAATATCAAAAACTCGCCACTGCTGAAGACATCTCCCAAACAGCTTTGCACCGCTGAAATGTCATTTTAGTGGGAGAATACTTTAAGTCAACTTTAGGCTGCAATGAATCCTGCCACAGCTACTCAGCCACCCTGAACAACGTCATTAATATGGCTTCTACTGGTCCTTCTGAATGTCCCGTTGTATTCTGAAGAGGTTTTTGCACCCAGATAAGATGAAATAACAAGTTGTCCATCAGTAGCAACTGCTGGCCTTGAGCTGTAGTAGGCTTACACTTGTTTCACATGTACAAAGCAGAGTTGTGATCTGCAGTGTGTAAACAACATGTTCAGACTCACAATGGACCACATTAAAATTGCAAGCATTAAAATCGATGCGGCAGAACTACAGATACAGTCTTTTTTATTCTCCAGATCCCTCTTCATTGTCAAAACCTGGTACCTAAATTACCCACAATGCAACTCAACCGCTGGCAATGTGGTGGATATTTAGGTGTGTTATGCTAATAGTGTAACTCCACACCCCAGATTTTTCAGCTCAATCGCCAGAATAAACGAGGGCATTGGACATGTCTACGAACCATGGATATGTTACATTTGTGCATTTACTATGTGGAGTATATGTTTAGTGTTTTCAATTTACCATTTTATGTTGTGACAACTCTGTGGTTAATCTGTGGTTTGGTTGGCTAGGGTTAGGAAAATATAATGTTTGGCCTAAAATACCCAGTTTTGTTGCCTCAAACACGGCTGTAAAATGTCCTGACATCTTGTTTGAAATAGGAACTGTTTGTTGGTTTCAAACTGTGGTCTGCTGATTGGCAGCTGACTCAAACTATGTCACTTTAGAAATGCTGATATGATATGTATTAAATGCACAAATGTAACATATCTGTGTTTTGTAGAAACATACGATGACAACATTTTAGATTTTTTCTTTTCAAACTCACAGACTTCAGCCCCAGACGATGCTGTGCATTTATGAGATTCCACAAAGCTCACTTTAGAGACACGAAATACTTTACCAATGTTTTAACATATGCAGTAGTGCTTACAAACACCTGTAAACAGGCCTTGAAGTTTAAAATCGGTGGAGTTTCCATTTTAGTATAAATGTGAGAACTTCTGCTTATACAGACACAATCCCATACATCACAGGTGCAATGTATGGCATGTAAACATCAATTTTGAAATAATTACAGTAATTATGAGACGTAGCAACAATAATGATATGGAGACAAGATCGTTACCGAAAAGACTTGCAGCTTATATAAGGCTCCTAGATTTTCCACAGAGGGTAACCGCGTCTTTGCAGAAAAGCTGCGGGATCAAGAGTTTACTTCTTCTACATCTTAAAAAGCCTAAATTGTCAGAGATTTGATTGTCACAGCTGATGTGTGAGCAGAAACCCGAGGCTGATGAGTAAGTGAATGAATTGGAGTTTGTGGCAGGTCAGACAGCATCTGACGCATGGAGCTCATTCCACTGCAGGTTCCAGACAGCACGTACACAAAATCCATATTGCAAACATTTCAGCCACGAGAACAACTTCTTCCCCTGCTTGGAACAAAAACATCCTCAATCCAGCTCTTTTCAGCAAAGATGACGAATGCAAACTTTCACCAGACTCCCAAACTTGTTTTTTTTTCTGCTGGACCCTTTGATGATTTATTGGGAAAAACAGAAAGTTATTTGGTGTGTGAGATGAGAGGAGTGCTGCTGGAGGAGTGATATGGGTACTGGTGTGAGGCCTGTGTTGTTCAGTGGACGGAGACATTTCTGGTTAAAAGCTGCCTGCTGCTGGGAGCTGCCACTGAGTACATATGCTAATCTTGAAACAGCTTACACACAATCTATTTCTGCTCAGATTCACACACACAAGCAGCATGTATGAGGTCAGAGTGGTTTACATGCAACAAGTCAAAGCATATCACAGAGGCGTTCTTTCCATAACGCAGAGCAGAGCGACAAAGGCAAAAACAAAAGACGAGAACTCAGAGTCGGCGCTGCTCGGCGCTATGGGAAGAACTTTTATTGGGACTGTTTTAGAAAAAGTGAATCCTGGATGCTAAGAAACAGATGGTATTGTGATGTGCAGACTGTGTTTTGGATATGCATCGCTCTGATCAGTCACGCAGTATTATGAAAGCACATGAGGTTTTCATAGAGATTCGAGGCAGGGGATGATGAGACGGAAGCAGGGGTTTCGAAATTCTAACTTCATCTCAGCATGTAAAGCACCGCTCTTCGGAGGAATAACAGTAATTGGGCAACGAGGTGTTGAGAAACTTTTTCCTCGGTCTCACTGATAATGCTGATGACGACAGTGTGTCCCAAAATAATGCCTGTATAGTTTAAGAAAGTGGTGGTTTGATGGAAATAAAATGAAAGTCACAGGATGGCTAAGAAGTTAAAGGCGCCTTGTGTGTATCACTTCAACATCAAACTGTCATTACCACAGTTACTCTACGCTGTTTTTTACATCATATACCACTTGGTTGGATTTCACAGAGAGCTGGATTGGGTCATGGCAACAAAAGGAGATGGCTTTACAGGCCGAAACAGGAAAAGTTTATGGTCAGTCAGTGCAAGTATACCTTAAGTTTTCAGAGTTTCTTGTAGCTGTGGAAGTTAGCAGTTAAAGGTCTCAACCTAGGTCCCAAGTTTCAATTGCTCACGGCAATGGCACAACTTGATCCCAAAGTAAGGTGTGAAGAATGATGAAATATGCAAGTAACTTTTCGGCAATTGCAACAGCACTTGAAGTACTGAAGTCCTGACCGTGTGCTGAAAAGCATGAACTTTATACTTTTTTTTGCAGTTGTCTGGACACACATATATCCATTTTAAAAGAGAATGTATGGGGCTTACTCTAAATCGTGCCGTCATGCTAAGGTGAAAGTTTGCTAACTTTTTTCTTTGCCTTGGACTTTTTATTTATCTTGGACCACCAACTACAGAATCACAGCACCATGGCCAAAGTTTGTCTCAGTTCAAAGTGTCACACCCAAAAACTAACTAACACTGAGCTTAGCAATTGTTTGAGTGGTCCGACACTGTGGCCACAGCAAGAGGAATCAATCAGAAGAAATCAAGGGGTTTATTTGCCTGTCTCCTGTCAGGAGTTACTTCAATGAAGTGAGGGAAGTAAAAGATGAAAATGAGCAGAGGCAAAAGAGGCAACCCTGTCTCCTAGAAATTAAATTTATATACTACTAAATTGCTTTCCCAATTGCTTGGGGTGTCAAAACGTAATTGCTGGGATTATGTTCAGAGGTATTTTTTTGTGAGTGTGTTTTTTATTTTGAGTCAATGAAGATTTTCCATCCAATCATCCTTTTTCATCCGCTTATCCGGGGCCAGGTCGTGGGGGCAGCAGGCTGAGCAAAGCACCCCAGACGTCCCTCTCCCCAGCAATGCTTTACAGCTCCTCCTGGGGGACCCCAAGGCGTTCCCAGGCCAGATGAGATATGTAATCCCTCCAGTGTGTTCTGGGTCTGCCCCGGGGCCTCCTACCAGTGGGAAGTGGCCGGAACACTTCTAGGAGGCAACCGCACCACCTCAACTGACCCCTTTCAATGCAAAGAAGCAGCGGCTCTACTCCGAGCTCCCTCCGGATGTCCAAGCTCCCTCCGGATGTCCGAGCTCCTCGCCCTATCTCTAAGGCTGAGCCCAGTCACCCCATGGAGGAAACTCATGTCCGCCGTGATCTCATTCTTTCGGTCACTACCCACAGCTCATGACCGTAGGTGAGGGTTGGGACGTAGATGGACCAGTAAACTGAAAGCTTCGCCTTCCGGCTCAGTTCCCTCTTCACCACAACGGACCGGACCGTCACGAGTGTTCATGAGTGAGGGTCAGTGAAGATTTTGCTGCTCCTAAGTCGTAGGACACTGGTTGTGGTGGATGGTGGGTATACAAAATGTAGGATCCTGACACAGAAGTCCGAGGTTTACATCCTGAATACCTTGTGCGGTTTGGTTAAGGCAACAAAAGCACTTTGGTTCCAGTTACTGAAAGACTGTGATTTCAATTAAATGCTAATTCTTATGCTGTGTCTCATGAACTTTGGACTGTTTCCTACATTAAAAAAAGACCATGCTCTTTCTTTAAATTTAATCATGTTCTGCCAGTGCCTAAAGAAATGTTGATAACGCTGTAGTTGTGATAAGTGGATAGTGGACTATAATATTTTAAAGAAAAGAAATGAAACATGTTGTCAGTGAACATGTTAATGATATGTTCACTATCGACAGTTTTGGCTACTTTCCAGAAACGTTAATGAACATTTTCTCATTATGTTAATAGAAAATGTAATCGAAAGCAACACGTCGTTTCCTCCTGAATGTGTTCAGTGTTGCAAATTAGTTGCATATAAACTTAATTTCCAGAAAAACAGGGAGGGTGATGACATGACCCACACTTTTTTAAGGATTTAAGGTAAAACAATGCAACTGTTGTCTGAAACAAGGACTATACAGTGGGGTGTGAGGTTGCTGACAACACAGCTTGAACCCAGTCTTCATTTAAAGTGTGGGTCATGTCATCACCCTGCCCTTAAATGACGGAGCACCCAGAATTGAGCTGGGGACCTCCTGATCTGCAGTCAAATGCTCTACCACTGAGCTATACCCCCCGACACTATCCCCAGGCCTCAGTGGGGAGATACTATAAGTCAGCCAGTCGCGGGTTTGATCTCTGCTACTTGACTAAATTCCACATGACAAAGACAATTTGGGGCAGCAGGCTTTAGGAAGTGGCCAAGAAATTCAACCCGTCCTGTCAAACTGCATCTGCTCAGCTGCAATAAGATGCTAAAAACAAAACCAGCTCCAGGGGGTTTCCCTCTAGCTGAGTGCTAGTCCATGTAGAGAGTAGAAAATGAAAGGAGACTTCACTCATGGAGATCAATAAAGAGTTATTACTGTTAATACAAATGTGATGTCATGACAGAATCTGCAAGTGATCAGAGAAAATGCATGAAAGGCTTCTCACACAAGATTTGGGGCCGTATTTACAATCGTCCAGAGAATAGACTCAGAGAGCTCCTAACATGGCATAAAAATTTCGGGCAAGGAGCCCTAGCTTATGAGTGATTAGGGAAAATTCTCAGAGCAGCTCTGTGCAAGGAACAGACAGAAACTTTTACCTTAGAGGGAATGTGTGGTTAACCCCATTGCTGGGTATGATGGATTCAAAAAGAAAAAGAAGCCTTGCAGTTGTATTCCTCCTCATACCAACCAGGAAGGTTGTAGTTTATATCCATATTTGTCCAGACTCATATGTAGCCATGAGAGTAGACAGTGCTTCAAATATGTATGTTAGTGCAAGGAAGCACCAAATTCGAAACCAGATTGTTACACAGAGGATCTATACAATCAGCACAGTTTCACAGTGCCACTAATTCAGTATCTGACCAACTGTCTCCCCTTCTGTTCCTGAGATATGGTGTTGAATAATGACCAGAAAAGTGTTTTATGTGGAACATTATGATGTCACTGTGAAGTTAAATTTTGACCTTTCAAATATAAAATGTCATAACTTCTTCATTTTATCCTGTTCGACATTTATGTGAAGTCTTGTCATAATTAGGGCATGAATTCTTCAATCATTGCTGAAAATTGAGCTTAGCGTTCAGTTCAGCTCACATCTCAGCTACATCAGCTGATCTCAAGCAGCCCAATTCACTGATGGAGCGGCTGATTGATCACATGATTCCTTTCTATGCAGCCAATTGGTGATTCTCATTCAGGGTGCCCTATTAAACTGCTCTGGCCTGCCTACTGTTGCTGCTTCCTCTGCATGTCCCTTTGCAACCTGCCTCCACCCCAGCTCCTCCTTTTCATGCTGTATCTGACTTATCAGTGTCATCTCTGTTTGTCATTGATGCTGCTCTGTTCTGTTCCAAGGTGGTCTTTGCTGCTGCTCTCCCTGCCTTAGGCTTTCCATGTAGGCGCGTGGGAGGGCAGGAAGGTTTGCTCTCTCTGCCTTAAGGCTTTCCATGTAGAAGTATGGAAGTGCAGAGAGGTGTGCTCTTAGGCTTTCTGCATAGGCCTAGGAAAGGCAAAGAGGCCCCAGAACAGAGCCGTACCACCAAATATAATACTGCTAATGAAAATAAAGTTTTCTGTGATTAAAGCAGTCCTGACTGAAACATGTTTCGTGAGGTCACACTGACCTCTGACCACCAAATTCTACTCAGTTTGTCTGGGAGTCCAGGAGGACATTTGTGAAAGATCTGAGGAAAAATTTACTTCGAGGCTTGAGATGTTATGCTCAGGAGAATGGGACAGACGGACAGACAACCCTAAAACATAATGCGTCTGTTCATCGCACCGTGATTGTTTGTGTGAACACTCTGCTGATGGGACGCTGGATCAGAACTAAGTCATCACTGCTGCACTGTTGCATTTTTCCAGTTACCAAATATCTTAGTATTGTAATCACTTTCTTTTCCAGTGTTACAGCCTTATGCGTTGGATGGGAGATGTAAGCGCACCTCTAATAAGATCGACCACAAACATCCCTGCATGACCTACTCTGTAGTGTTTCATTCACTTACTCATTCAAGGTTTGGAGGATAATTCTCCAACCTCTTTGTCTTTCTGCCACTTACTCCTCTGCTTGAGAAACTCTTAAGCCTCTTAAAAATCCTCCTACCTACTACTAACAGTTTTTCACCTAAAGAGCTCTCTTAAGGGATAAGATTGCCTGGGTCCAGACACTGGAACCAACCCACTCCACCAAGTTGACTGATTTGTGCAGCATCATGGCACACGGTTTGGAAATACAAATCAATCGTTGTCAAGCTATTGCCAAGTGGTGTGTCAAAGCCAATGAGGACTAATAACAAGAATGGCTTCAACTATAGACGAGATAGACGCTGCTGGGGGCTGTTCTAAATCAACGTGTCTTCTCAAAATCGCCTGACATCGGAGTTTGTTTAACTTAACTCCTCTCTACTCTTAAAACCCTGGCAAAACAGGTATGTCGGCATGGCTACGCATCAGTGTGGACTTAAAATGAGGTCAGATTCAGGCAGATACGCTGGTCTGATTGGTTAGAGAAAATCGAATCCACCTCTCCCACGGAAATCGGATAGAGTGGATGGCATCTCAGACTGAAGATGGAAACAGAGTGTAATGAGCTGACAAATCTGTTTGATATTGACTGAGGGCTAAGATGCTTTGTGAATAACTTTTTAACAGGATCTAGTCTTAACTTTGAGGAGGAATTCTGAGAAAACGTCATAATCATATGAATTATCTTCAAATTTCATCACTAGGAGCAACTCTTTGAACAAGGAAGCTCTATGAATACAGAGTTTGCTGCAGTGGTGGAGTTAGTGATGTTTTCTCTTTTCATTCATGTGTTTGTGCTGCTTCCTGTAGGCGACTGAAAGCATCTCAACACATATTAATAATTCAGTTTAAATCTATGCCAAAAGATAAGGAGCAGCTTTTCTCCTCATATCCAAACAATCCAGACCCAGAACTTGAGTCCAATATACCAACATGTGGTTTCTAAACCTTTGCATGGGCTGCATGAAGGAAGTCTGCAGAGCAGCCGCTGCACATTGTCAAATTAATTTGCCCTTAATGTTCAAATGGCTGACAGAAACCATTCCATGAGAAAAAACAATAAATCAAGCGGGGTATGTGAAAATGTTTTGCTTTGATCAAAGCTGTGATTGTGAGCCAAAGTAAGTACTCTGAAAGTGATCGTGTTTGTGGGAAGATGGGAATGTGGTCGGGGAGTGTTCTGGGATTTCCACAGAGCTTTAGGGTGGACTGTATCTTTGTAGATCTGATAAAAAAAAACAGGGAGAAGGAGAGTAGGGGGATGAGAGACATTATGTAGCTGTGGTCAGGAGGATGCATCGCCCTCTTTCTTTCTCTTAAACGCAAGCCAGGACCAGTTTCATCATCGTTTGTGAACCCTTCACTAACATTCATTGTGTGGAGTGTGCAGCAAAATCCTGATTTGTTATTTTATCTAGCACACCCATGCAGTGAGATCACTTCAACTGATTCAAACAACTTGTTTCAATACATTTTTCTTAGCAAATATTCTCAATATTTGGGAAATGATTCGTTGCTCATGCGTCCTAGTCCTTCAACAGTAGGAAGAGTCACATTTTATGACTGGATAGGACTCTTTGTTACTTGTTATGATGGACCATTTCCACAGCACGTCCACATCTGTGTATTTCTGTGTGTGTGCTCATTCGTGAACACATGCACCTTTAATAATGAAAACAATCAGCATTTACTGTCTTGTATGCATACATCTCCCATGTTGTTTACGTGTATACATTCGCATGTGTGAATGAATACCTGTCGTCCTGCATTAGGCGTGTGTGTAAACACTCGTATGTTTCCAGCCACATGTGGCTGCCAGCATGGGCCTGCACATGCCTCTGAGTGCTCCCCTCACATGTGCTTTGAAGCAGACAGACTTCACAGGTGACCTCCCTGTGGAAGACAATGAAACAGAACGGCGCAGGAGCGAGTGGAGGTGGGGGCCTCTTACAAAGGGACTAATGAAGAGGGTGGAGGAGTCGAGGGGTTGTTTGCAGGTCCACTGGGACGAGGAGCCCGGAGACAAAGAGATGCTAAACACTCCCAGGCCTTTGAGGACTTATCGTGCTGAGACCAGGAGGCATTGCCCTTGGCCAATTTGACCCTCTTTTGACATGTCATACACAATGTAAATGAACCTCAGAGTTTCTCACCGACTAATGGGAGAGACTGAGAGGAGGAGAGACATGGATTTTGAGTTTAAAACAATTTTTTTTGCTTTAACATTGCTGTGTATTTATAGTTAAATCAAATCATTGAAACATTTTTAATTTGAGTAGACAGGAATGCACAAGTAATTATGGTATCATACTGAGGTAAAACCATTACGAGTGTTCTCATATGAAGCCTTAACTATTTTCTTCTTTTTCAGATTGTCTTTTTTTGAATGTTCTGCATTGTGGTTTTTGCAAAGAAATATTGTGCACACATAGTAGTGGAACTGCTGGTGTGCAGTGAATGTTTTCGAATATCAGTGAGTCTCTGGGCTTTTTTTTTTTTTGAAAGTTAAATAATTTCACTTAAGCAAAATTGGTTCTGCTCAAAAGTTATGCCAATGAAATGCTGTCTGAAACTCCAAGCAAGTTTTGTGTGTGTGTGTGTGTGTGTGTGTGTGTGTGTGTTGACCTTGTTCAGCTGTATGAAAACAAAACAAGGAGGTATACAAATTAGGGACTGAAAAGGGGAGAGAAATATAAAACCAGTGGCTTAATTTGAAGTTTATTGATTCTTTTTTTTGTTCAGTGTGCAAAGCAGCTTTGGTATGGATAAATTAGCTACTCCTAACCCTTTGAACTCTGTAATAGAAATGGTCTACCATCTCTAAAAAGTGTACAATCTTAGCAAAGCGGATATGTAAGTCATAAAGCACAATAATTAATAAAAGTATTGAAATTGTGCCATTAATCCATACATTTTGTAAATGCAGAAATAATTCCTGGGGAAATCATGTCAAAATATTATATTTTCTCATCACATTAGATAAGGTAGCATAAGGTATGGCATGATGATGGGAAAGATGGATGCCTTAGCTTTCCCTGCAGCCATTACTGGCAAATACCGGCGCCACTACATGTTGGTACCATGTTTACACCGCATGTAAAATAAGGTAACATGATGTAGTGATTTGTTGCCATGGAAGACCGAAGCCTTCGCTTTCTACTGCAAAAAGAATGAATGTTTGAGCTATTATCGTTCTTATTTTAGACTGATTTAAACAGGATCATGCAAATAATAATCCTCTGCAGTCATGCTCAGGACATCTGTTTTTAAAGGGTTAAACTCAGCATTTGAGACAGCAGAGAAACAGACAGAGTAAACTGATTTGTTCATTAATGACACAAGAAGACCTCCAGCACTATTTAGTTTATTAAATTATTGTTAATATTTCATCACTTCGCACAAGGCGTGCCTTGTGATATTTAGACAAAGATACCGAGAGCATCTACTCTTTCTTTGTCTCTGACAAAAATAAAAAGACAAAGAAAGGTCAGATGACTGTAAACTCTGCAATCAAATTTCCTGCTAACACTTCCCGTCTCTGCAAAGTCTCATCCCAGAGATTATCACTCAAAGTCGTGCCACTGGGCACAGGATTTATGTCAACACTATAAATATGTTAGCATTTACAAAGCGGATAAACAAGCTGTACATTAAGAGTTCTCTGAAAAATCAGAAGTGGATGCGGATGCCACACGTCAGATAGCGACAGGCAGACACATAATTCTGCTAAATGTCGTTCTGCTGAGTGTCTCAGATGACACCAGAGTAAGTGCAAACAAACTGTGGCTCGCTTCCCATGCTCCCTGTCACGGGGTTACGGCCAGCCTCCATTTGAGTCTATTTCTGCATGTCAGAGAGTGTAAATGACTTTGTCTCCCAATGAAGACCTCACAGCTTCTGTGTTGCTCTAAGTGTGACACAAGTGACCTGCAGAACTGATCTCAGCCCATATCAGGAAGTAATAAAGCAGTCAACAAATTTTCTCTCTCTCACACACACACACACACACACACACACACACACACACACACACATGATTCAGCTGTCTAGCTATGGCTTTATTGGGATCCTGGCAGAAGTAATAATAGGAATACTGGTACTGGTAGCACATTCCCAGCGGTGCTGAGTGGAGACTTTTACCACTCCAAGCACTTCACACTTCATTACCAAACACTGTCTTCACCATTTAACAGTACCAGCCATTGCAATAATTAGCTGTAATAAGCCCTGGATGCTATTATGATAGTATGAGAGTTTTATGACTAATATTCCCTGTAACTGTGAACTGAACTCCCACTCCTCAGCGGTTTAAAGACCCACCCTGGGCACTCCCTCTCTCTCCCTCTACAAGCGTGAGTATGATTAAGAGTTGACATAACTAATAGCCTCTCCACTAACTCAGGTAGAGGAAGGCAGTTCAGAGTCTCACGAGGGCCGGTGGGTTTAAAAGTGCTTTCAGCTTGGTAATGATGAGCTTGCTATCCCAACATCCTCACTGCTGAGTGTGTACTCAACACTGAAGCTACTCTGAGAGGTGTGATGCACGGATGGAGTGGCTGTGGATCGTTGTTGAAGAAGAGCTGAGTAGATCTGTGAAGGGCCACCATGACATAAACACATCCATCCACTCTTCTACGTCCCTACTCTGGAAAAATATTGTGACTCCTTGCCGAGAATATTGTGAATAAATCCTGATAGGTTTATTGGAACAATAGTGCTTTGCTCTCAAAGCCACGTGTAACACAGGGGAATGCATCAGTGAAAATCAAACACTAACTCTGGGCTTTTTTTAATTGTGTTCAGAGCTAAATAAATCTTTAGCTCTTGCTCAGTGTTTGCGGAGAGGATAAGCCTGTCATGACGATGGATAGCGTCATGACACTGCAGGGGTGGAAAGAGAAACAGAGAGTCTTAAAAAAGACTGTCATCACCTCTTCCTGAAGCCAAATATAAAAGAGAGAAAGAAACAAAAAAAATTAAGCTCACCAGTTGAGAAATTGTGGCCTGTGTCTTGGCAATTCCACCGCCTGTAATGATAAAACTCGGTGAGGAATGGAGGGTGTTACTTTCATTCATTCTCCTCTGCAGTTTTGTTTTTGTAGACACCAGCTTCACAGAGGACGGTGGTTGGGAAGGGTGTAAGTCCTTCACTGCTAATGTTGTTGCTATGTACTGTAGATCCATTAGCCAACATTTCACGGACCCAAACTGTATAACCAACTAGCCTCTAAGGCCTCCAAAAGGTTCGCCTAATGCATAGTTCACACTAACTTTAGCCCTGATTTTTATTTATTTATCTGTTCAACAAAAGCAGATCAGAGGCAAGTCGTCGTCGGCTCAGCACTTGCAAAGCAGCATTTGAGCGCTGTGTGTGAACTCTTCAAAGACATAGGCTAAGAGGCTCATTCACGCATCACAGACGCTCACCAGATATCTGCATGCTAAATGTCTGGACCTGTCAGGGATTTTGTCGGCAAGCTTTATCCAATGAGAGCACAAGACACAGGTTGAGGACAGAGATGAGCAACGCTGTGGTGCCCTCCAAGGGTTGTGTGTGTTTGTGTTTGAGGGGGATGGAGTGAAAGTGACACAGAGAGGGTAGAAAAGGTGGAAGGTGGACTATTGCACGCAGTGTTTCTGAAGTTGAAACACTGCTTTGTCACTTTCTGACTTTAATATTTTCTAGTAGGCAACTGCCACACTCCCTGCATTACATGACATATGTCCTGACAGTCATGTTGTGTGAAGAGTTCAGCAACTTAAAGACTCCCCTGATTACAAGACTTAAAGTTGAGCAAAGTGAGGAGTACATGATCTTATGACTTTGAAAGTAAGGAAGCATGAACTTAGCTTCCTTGTTATTTGAAGACAGGGGCCAAGATCTTCATTATTTTTGTTTAGACTGCACTCACATACTATTAAGTCCCTGATAAAGCTTACAGATTACGGCAAAGTGACTGACACACAACACCTGGCTGCAGTTTGTTGTATTCCAACATGGGAGGGCTGTTTGGTTTCTGTGTGTCTGGGAAATAATAAACCAGACATGTATAGTTTGCTGTGTACGTCATGGGAACTAAGAGACCACAGGGTACATAAACAACACATAAACAATTAGGGGGGTCAATGGTCAATGCAAATATTGCCTTTGGGCCCTGTAAAAAGTTAATCCAGCATGCACAGTCCAGCACAGGCTCAAGTTCCTGTTACTGCGAGTGTTTAAGGCTGCCAACAAGTCTAGCAGGGGTTACTATGTCCGATAATACAACATCATGGTAATTAAACTACACAAAGATTTACACAAATGAAGCATGATTTCTTTGACAAACACCTAAATTTATCACCATCTACTGTGCATTCAACAATGTAGTCCTGGGCCTTGTCCCATGCACTGTAAGTTAAAACTAAAATTGTTATATCAAAGTTTTGACATTTGCCAAGACTCGAAGAACTTTACTGAAAGGAAAAAGCAGAAGAAGGAAACAGACAGAGCCGACGTGAGATGGGTTAACCATCAGACAGGACCAATCAGCAGATGCACACTGCCACCGTTATCAACCGTGTGATTCTTTAGATATCTAAGCCCTTAGATCGCACTGCATCACCTGCTCACCGCTGAAGTGAGAGATTGAAGAGGTAGTTCTGTACCAGAGAGAGTTGGAGAGTGAGGGCAGATGAGAATGATAAGTATCAGTGCCCGCTATCAGACCTAGCTGCATGTGGTTCCAAGCCTAAACCTGGTAGTTTATCTATAATTGACAATCACTGCCTTTGGAAGTCACCCAAACCCACTGGGAGAGTCCACAATGTGTAGGGCAGTCCACTTCCAAAGCCTTAAATCTGAGGGGGAGATCTTAAAAAAGAAATAAAATGCTGAAAGAATACTAACATACACTATCTGAAACATTAGTTCTTGTGCCTATACAAGCAGCATCGGGTTTTAAAAATGCTTGGTGGGGCAATCATTCTAACCTCCATGTCAGTCACTATGTACACTTATGTTGTGTGCTGTCAGTGCATCACAATGCATCACCTCTTCTGTTGTGACTTTTATATGGCCTTGGCTGGCTGCAGGGAGCCTCCTCGGTGGCAGACCACTAAGCCAAATTGATTAGATGAAGGCCCTCCTCTTTGAAGGTGTCCACACTCCCTCCGACACACGCAGGCAATCTCTCTAATGGCCTCCGAGCAACCCTGTCACCGCAGAGCTTCAAGGACCAAGGGAGCGGAGATTCAAGGACCACAGGACCAGGTCAGTGTAGGAATGGACAATTCGTCACCACATTGGTTTTCTTCAAGGATAGAAGTTTGTCTAAGCTGGGTTGAAATTTGCAAAAGTGGTCAAAGTGTAACTGTCGAAATGCTAAGTTGTGTGTAGACATTTTAGTTTGATCTGTTCATCAGCAGGGGGCTCAATCATGGAAGTGTCATTACAATCACTGTGATCTCGTCTTAAGTGTTTTAAAGGCACTTCACAGCAATGTCAGTGTAGTTTTAACCTCTGTCAATAGCACTTGAGTGTCTCCCATTTTCTGATTGTGTATCCTGACAAATTGACATTGAGCCTATAAAAACCTGACAACACACCCCCGACAGTGACGGGAAAAAACATAAAAGTAGGTTTCTGTGAAAGTTCAAGGAAGACAAACCAATGCTAGAGTCAGTGACAAAAACATTGTTTCTGTGATCTGTTCAATACCACTTTCACACATATAAGTGCACTTATGGACATAATTCACAGTGATCCTGGGAACAACCTTCAGGTGAAACATGATGTCATCACAAGCCCTCAGCCCAATTTTTCCTTCAGGGCTCTCCACTGAAGAAAAGCGACGCCAATGCAAATCCTTGTTTGCCTTCTCCGTCGGTCACTTTCCTTCTTTGCTAACAGACCTTCAGCCGAACGTCCAGGCTTTTTCTTTGTGGTAGGATCCACTTCTGAACCGTGTCTCGGCCGCTTCTTTGGGTTCTCGGCCATGTTGCTTTCTCTTTCTAACTGCACTCTACCTCTTGCTATGACACTCTCCGCTCTTCCTCCCCCTCCCTTCTTGTTGTGAGGAAGCATTTCCTGTACGCCAGTGCGGGAATGTCGCCGGTCAACACGCAAACTAAAAATGATATATATTGAAAAATACTGCAAGATGTTAGAAGAGCTGATCGGCTTAATCAGCATTGTGTCATCTCCTCTAGTAGTGGCTTGGGTGAAACGGACATTTACGGACCTGTAGAAGTTACACACTATAGCTTTAACGTCATACTGTTACCCACGGCAACAACAAGCATGGCTAAAAGCAAAATTATTACCAACTCCGTGGTGGTTCCAAAAAGAGGAGCAGCTTCAGTAGTGTGGAATAAACTGTGGCGTCCTGAATGTTTTATGAACAGCCCCGGACTTCTCAGACTCTTTTAGTGACTTACTGCTCAGAGGGAACTCATTCAGCGGCTCCTCTGGCAGCAGCACAGGGGAGTCAGTGTTGTCAAGTGATTTTGTCATAAGGTAATGTAAACCCACATGCCGCTCTCGGCTCATCAAAAAACTCCATATATGTGAATGTGCGATAGTTGTGGTATCATAACAACCTGTCACAGGTTACAACAAAATATAGTGATATTATTCTAGGGCCATATCGCCCACCCCAACTTGTGACCTCAGCACTGTTTATATTACTCTGTAATTTGGACACACTAATGATTGAGTCTTCTCCTTTTGTTTCTCTCTGTCCACAGGTGGAAGACGCTGGCAATTACTAGTGGACTGTGTCACTTGACAGAGCTGCCCTCTAATATTTGACTTCCATTAATTTCATCCTAAAGAGGTATTGACAAAAAAAAGGATTTGTTGCACCGCTGCTTACACCTAGGAGCCGATGTCCATACTTGAGAGACTGTCAAGAAACAGTTTAAACACAGGAAAACCTGACTGCCAGTTGTATAAAGTCAACTCTGGGTCAAATTAAAAGAACCCAGTAAACCTCTTTTAGCAACAAAGAACAGAAGATTCAGTTTCAAAGCTACAAGCACCATTAAGATCCAGTTTTAATTTAAAGTTTCAGAAATTTTCTCTTACTTCTGAAAGATTAGAATTTAGTGGTGAGTAGAGGCAGAGGCAGCTCCGGCGTCCGTATAATTACGGGAAAATTACATTCATTATTGTAATTTACATCTCATCTCCAATCCAATTATTAGCAGTTTGACCTGCACGGCACATGTTAGCATGGAAATCTAAAATGGGCTCCCAAGACGGAGGCAAGGGAGGGGTGGAGGACAGAAAGACAGCGAGAGGGAGAATTTGGGACTTTGGGAGTTGCAGGAGGGGAAAAAACAATCAATATGGCTCTAAAAGATGATGATTTTAAATAGCCATAATTCTCTGCCTCAGAGCACAGCTGCCAAGGGCGCCGCTGCAACACTTTGATGTCTGATATGCAATATTGCTGCCAGTAATTTGCTCATCTGCATCTCTGGAGGGACCATCGCCTGTCTGTCTCGTTCATCTGCCTGACCGTGTGTATGTGTTGCCAGTCAGTCTGTCTGTCTGTCCGGCTGTCTCTCCATCTCTTAAAATTGTTATTCATGACGCACATATACAACTTCAGACATACTTTTGGAGTGGAGTGAAATTAGGAACTTGCAAGTGGGGAAAAGTCTGTGCATGTGCATTATACATAGTCTCCGAGGAACAAACATATCCTGTAAACAATGCAATCTCTCTTGTATATGGTTGGTAATACCACACTTATGTAAAGCACTACAAAACAAAACATATCATTGTCCTTACCTGCCTGACTGCCTGATCAGCTGCAGGTCCAGCCCCGTGTCTCTCATCCCTAACTATTGTCTTCACTGTTATTATCTCTGAAAAATTGCTATAAACATATCTATCACCGTGAGAGACGCGGTATGTAGGAAGCAATCAGTTCTTCTGTTGTGCCGCAATCTTGTCATTATATTTCTTGAATGCAAAACGTACAATTTACAGGGAATGCAAGCGATGAGCTTGAAGGTATGTGTTTGAGTGGGTGGTGAGGACAGGGCTTTCATAAGCTCTCCATTGTGGTATGCAAATGAAAATAAAAGCGGCATGACATGCTTACCACTATGAAAAAGTTATAAGCTAAAGATCAAACAGTTCTTTAACATTTGATTGATTACTAAATTATTAAATTATTTAATCGAGTACCTAGATTCATACCTTTTATCTGAGGAGATATGATCACTAGATTGGAGCAATTCCCTGGAAAGATCCCCACTCACCAGCTCTTCAGTATGAACTCTACCTTGGTGTGAAGTCACATTCAAAGCTGTGGAGGGCAACAGCAGTATCACCAAGAGCACTTACTACACTCCATCATGAACACCATTAGGTATGTTAGTAATTATCTGTTTAACATGAAACCGACAAGGAGAATTTTACCTGATTTATACTTTTAGTTAGACAGTTTAAAGTACATATTAAATCAAATATACTGGCACTGTGGCGGGAAATGATGAGACAGCTGAGTCTGTTGTTGCCCAGACTGGAGTTCTTGGATGCCGGCAAGGCAATGCCATGATGTTGCTTCTGGAGACGAATGCAGTACCCTTCAAAAAACTAATGACCCCAAGGCAGAGGTGGATACCTACATGAGAAACACTAGCACCCTCATTCGATATTTATCCACTTCACTAGCAGGAACGATCAGCAAACTTTCTGTTGCTGCCATCACACAGAACAGTCAGTTCAATGTCTGCCCAATTAGAACAAGCTAACACAGCAGCAGCAGCCGCTGATATCGGACACCAAGCTGTTAAACGGTCCCGACATAGTCTTTCGGACACTGAAACAGCCTTACTCTGCTATTACTTAAACCCAAGTAATGTTGGCCGTACGATACAGAACAGATAGCCCCTGTCACTGTGTCTAGACAGATGGACTCTCTACGGCCCGGCAGACAGCTCACACTCCGGCAGCAGTAGTGTCATGATACATAGAGAAAGAGAGAGATGGGGGCAAGGATGTCGGTTGATGGTTAATGAATGGTTAATAAGGATCTGCTATCGGTCTCAAAAAAACCTTCTGGGGCTATATCATGGTATGTTCTTCCCTCGCTGAGTGATGCATGCAAATGGCTGTGAGACAAACTGAATAAATTGACCAACCGACAAACTGACTAGCTATAGTTCATAGTCTGGGGTTCATGTTCTTGGCGTAAGGCCAAGCGTGCATGATTTTCCTACAATATCTGGATCTGCATCTCCTCAGATAAACCTTCTGGGGCTATATCATAGTCATCGACCACTCAAGCCACTTTTTACACTACTTGTCACATTCACCATTCATGCACACGTTCATACACTGGTGGACGAGGCTGCTATACAAGGTCTCACCTGCTTCTCCATCAAGTATTCACACACATTTACACACAGAAGCAATTTGGGGTTAAGTATCTTCACAAGGATACTGCGACCACCTCTTGAGCCACATCCATTGGTATAGACCTGCTCTTTTAGAATTTTACTGTCCACTGTCCATTTCCACTGCACACAAACTGGTTTGGGGTAGCCCTTAATTTAAAGAAACACATATAAACATGCATCTGGAGGTAGAGAGGATAGGGTGTGCGGCTCAGTTAAGATTGAGCCAGGAATTCAGGACACTTCAACAGGGCAGAGGCTTCCAACACAGCCTTAAATGTAATTTCTTTGAAAAGAATGGTGGTGTTTTCAGTCATCCCTCCATCATACATGAACAGTTTTAGAAGCTACTCAGTATTGCAGAATCTTTGTCTGTGTGAGCGATGAAAGACACCAACATATCTCTCAGAAACCAAGTCAATGCTTCAAATGTAGGTTTGTTTGAAGCCAGTTGACAGCAGGTCAGATAGCTTCAAACAGACCTGCCTCTCACACTGTGCAACTCGTTTACTTTCAGATTGCCATTGCTCCATTCTCTGGAACAATTTCCATAAATCTCCACAGTCTAACAGGCAGGTTGAGAGAGGCTTATGTCAGGGCCGGGGAGTAAAGTCTACTGTTCATTCATGTGCATGTGTGTGTGCATGTGTGTGTGCATGTGTGTGTGTGTGTGTGTGTGTCCATGCCCATATGTGAGTTCTGGTTTGAAAGTCTTAGATGTCCTTTGAAGTTTAAGACAGCTCTGCATCAGCTCACTGGTTCCACTTCATGGGACGTGAATGTGTGGACATGAGCAACATCTGAGTCACCGACTTGTGTGCCATTTTCTGGTTGTGTGTGCCGTGTGTGAGTGTGTGCATGTCCACCTTGCTCTGGCATGTGTGCTCTTGCTCATGCATGACTGAGTACCCAACTGTGTCTCAATTCCTTCCGTTGTCTCGGTTTCTACCTGTCTGTCTGAGCGAGTGCGCTGCCATTCCCTGGACACACTGCGCAGTCTTGACAGACACTCGACTCCACAACATACACCTGAAGCATGTCAAGTAAAATGCTTGTTGTAGTGTAAAAGTTTACTTTGTGCATTTTGGTATTGTGTGAGTCCTCCTGTCCAGCTACAAGCAAACCAACACTCATACACAGAAGTCCCAAGTCTCATACACATTTAGTGCTAATCTGTAATCCCTCTTCTTTTATCTTGCCTGGGAGACTCAGAACAAAAACACACCTTTATCTAAGCTTAGCTGTGATTCACCTTCTCTAGTGGTCATACTATTAACATGAAAAAATAGCTCATCAGCCCAGAAGGCGGTTTGCTTTCATTTCTTTTTGTTATTCTTGGCTTTCCGTGGTAAATTTTAGCTTTTAGATTTCAGCTTTCATGTCTCTGACATTTAAGCTTTGCATTTTAAGTTTCTCCTGGTGGCATAGATTTCCTGCTTAAGAAGGCACAGCACAGGACTTTTAGCTTTTTCCATGTTATACTGAACTTTTAAAACTTCTGCTAGGATGCAGAAAATTTACTTCAAGCTCCCTGATATCCTAATGAATGGTCCTGCACTTGTATGGCACCCTTCCAGTCACCTGACCACTCAAAGCGCTTCTTTATAGCCAGGGATCTACCTCTGAGTCACAGTCGCCCAAACACAATAACTTGTCATTTTAGAGATATATATGAAAGGCTAACTGATCATGTTTTGCTGTGTACCATTAAAATTTATTAATAAAACAATGATTACAGCTTTATTTAATGTCACAGTAATTAACTATTACTGCTGATGCAACCTTGAAACCCATCAGCAATCTGTCTGACAACGTTCAAGCCTTTGAGGACGATGGCCAGTATCCCTGGGGTTACAGCGTAGCCAGCAAATGTCCTGATAACACATATCCAGGCCAAGACTCTCTCTTCAAGCACTGGTAATTGCTTACAGTCCAATTAGCAACTTGAGACGTGAGAATAGAGTTGCAGTTGTGAGACGGTGTCTACAGCAGGATTGTTTCACAAGTGACCAGTGAACAAAGCTAACAATAAGCTAGATCGTCATCAGACAATAGCTGATAGGTACCAAAACTGCATTTCAGCCAATGGGTTCTGCCTCTTCTGCCCTCCACAAGGACAGTCGACCTTCATGCAAGCAAACCGCGCTTTAACATGACTTATCAATACAGCTTAGACTACAAACAGAAACCAGAACGCTTCTGATACCAAAATCTTGTCCAATATCTGTCAATAGGGATCAGAGGGGATGTAATGCCATGTTAATATTTTCGTTGGACTCACTGGATCGCAGAGCGGACGGGGTGACCTCGATCTCACTGGTGGCTTGGTAGGGCTGAAAGGCCGACGCTGAACTCATGTCACTGGTGAAGGGTTCGGGACTCTGTGTACCAGTGGAGCTGGCACTGGTACCATCACCTCCATTGTGAGGATCCTGCTCTTCATATACTGCTACCAGCTGGAAGGAGAAGTAAAACACTTGTTAGTGAATTAGTGTGTGTTTTGAGGAGACAGAAATGTAACCAGTAGCTATATATGCAACAAAAATAGGGTTGTATGTCTAACATTTTTGTGTTCATACATGAATCGGTGGGTGCTCAGGTACTGTGTGTATGTCTTTTGATTTCACATTCACCCCAAATCACTCAATCATGTTACAAGTCTCATAGCACTCTCTCTCTGTGGTCTAATCTTGCAACATCTGCAGTCATGTAGCGCTGGGTGTTCGGGGTTGCCAGGTTTGGCTCCCGCAGCGAGCAGCTGCTCCATTCCCACAAAGGTGATACGTTGCCACTTTTCCCAGGCCAGATAGGGAGAACTCCCCACAGCATCCCGTAATTATCAGAGTCTAACACATGCAGCTCATCACTACAGCCAGCACGCCCACTTAACAAGAGAGCAAGAGAGAGACAGCAGCTCGGATTATGGTGTGAGAGAAACACTAGACTCTGTTTCCTCTTTCACCGGGATGAGAAAATTAGATTGGCCGATGCTGATTGACGACATACGAGTCAAAGCTTATATGTATGCTCCTGGACTGAGACATACAGAGAGAGGGGGAGAGAGAGCAATGAAAGAATAAAACCTGTGGTGGTAGAGTGCCAAGTGGTTTGCATTGCCAGCACAACCTGTTACTAAACCTCTCAAAAGAAGATTAACCTCTTATTCCATCCAGACAGAGCAATCATACGGCAGCAGCCTGATGCAAAGCATCCTATACAGAACAACAGTATGTATATTACAGACTTGAGATGAGTTCCTTTTATGTCTTTGTGCTACCTGCAAATCTATGTAATGGAAGGCCATAGATGTGGAGAGAGCAACCAACAAAGAAAGCATTAGTTGCCATTGGGAGCAAACAGCTTTCGTGTATTCTGCATCGCATTTGTCTGAAGGTAAAAATAGCACAAGTGTTTTTCCATGTATTTGCTGTTTTTCATCACCCCTACGCAGGGAAATCTGCATATAAACAAGTTTAGAAGCCCCTGCTCTTCTTTTTGATTTAATTCATATGCAGAGGATGATGCTTAAGTGTGTATGTGTTTGTGTATCTGCGTCTGAATTTATGCCTTTCTGGGAGTATGCCCATGTGGTTTACTGTTGCCGTAATTCATGGCGACATCTCTCACGCTGGCTTTGCACAATTAAAGCAGACTGCATTTTTTTCCTTAAGATGTTTCCTCGCATCGTGATGCCGTCTCTGAGACGTAGTTTATCACCAAAGGCTTCACCCATTTCACTCTAATCACGTTCCATTCCGATCTTGAAATTACATTCCTCAGGTTGTGAGGGTTTTGTCGCAAATTTGCTCAGTGCACCAGAGAGGCAATCAACGAGCAAAGAGATCCGGTGCTAGAAAATAAGAAGGCCTTAATATTAGAAGTCAGGCAGTTTAAGGAGGTAATTTGCTCAAGTTTTGCTTATTGGCAAATGTGTAAATTCACGTGTTGAAGCACAAGGCGTGCTTTGATCTTACGCTGGTTAATCTGCCTTTTTTCTATATCATATACTTTGATATCTGGTTTATTTACAAGATGTAAAAACTTATTTCAGAAAGTGGAGAATATTTATTTTATGTGTGTGGGATGGAATGATGTTTTGGCTGAAAATGTTTGCGATAACGATGAAAGGAACAGCTATGTGAAGATGCCGAGGTGGCACCGAACGCAGACTAGAGTGAAGGGTTGTCCCCAGAGGTATTTACACTGCCCGAGTGCGAGCCAATGAATCATTAGTGACAAAGTAATCAGGCCTCCCATTCATATGTTGCTGGGAGTATTTAGCAACCTGACAAGCCCTCTGCCTGCCAGCTGCCCATTTAGAGAAGTGGTGAATACTGTTGTTGGTGTCGTGGCGAAGCGTGATTCATTTTTAAATACATTCCAAATCCCTCTAATTAGGTCCACTTTGCTATGCCTTGCATCCTTTCACCAGACACTCCAGAGCACTCTGTGGGTATCTGACATGTACGGCTAAACTCATCCACACACCCTCCATTTCATAATCAAATGGGTCTGCATTTATCCTGCATTCAGTATTAATGGGCTCTTGAAGTGCTCGTTCGTCCCTTAAACCCAGAGAGACATAAAAAGTTCCCACTGTTCAGCAGGCTGATTTCTCCTTTCCAGGCAATACATGCAATTTTTGTTTTGCCATTTTGATGCTTTACTTTATCTGTTCTTGATCTGTTCATTTAAAGTTTACACGGCACATTCAAGTTCAATTAATGCCCAATGAAAGTTTTCAGCAAAATAGTTTAGCACAGTTTAATTTAAAACAGCTTTGGAAGCTATTTTGAACTTATATCAGAGAAATACGAGCAGCAGGCGCAGCTATAGGTGCCATAATTTAATCATTTTATATTAAGTCTTTAGCACTGATGCATATCACATTAGTACCAGTCAACCATGAGTATAATACATCAACTAAGTTTAAAAAGTTTCTTAGTTTTTGCATTGCTATCAAGGTTATGCTTATCTACTAAGTCCAGTTATGACACTCTGATTGATTATTTTCAGAGTTGCCTGCTTTGCTTGTGGCCATTTTTTTGTGCTGTGACCAAACCGTATAAACTCAAACAGAAGACGGAGTTGGAAAGAACAAAAACGTCCTTACATACTTATGATCAATGCACATCTGCAGATTATCTTTGGAGCTGCCAGAATTTGAGAAGGGCCCTACAACACTTCCTTCAGGCCTTGCCTCTCTCCGAGCTCATCCTACCCTCTGTGTGTGTGTGTGTGTGTGTGTGTGTGTGTGTGTGTGTGTGTGTGTGTGCCGTGGAGAAGGGGGCACTCTTGGCCAGAGGGAAAACTGATGCAATTGTTGCTGTTGACGGGACAGAGCTCAAGCTGCAACGCAAGCGAAAACCATTACACAAACGCTCTCCCTCCTCCTGGGAATTGGTCACAGTCACTTTAGAACTGAGAGGATTTCATGTTTAATTTTTTTTTTTATTCTCTCGCTTTCCCCTCGTGGCTGCTGTGCAGCAGGCGTCGAGTTGTATTCAGAAGTTTTTCAAAAAGGGGGAAAAGTTTTTTAAGCGATGCAAAAACGGGAACGCCGTGGCTAATTGTCAAGTGGCGTAACAGCTGAGGCTGAGGAGTCAGAGCGGAGGGAGAAGAGGGGAGTGTAGGAGAATTTTAAAGAGCCCCCTGAATAACAAGATGCTACAACCTACAATAAAACACACAGTTATATCAAAACCAAAGGTAGGAGAAGAGGAGGGGGAGAAGAAAAGCACATGACAGGATGTGAGTTGAAGAAATGTTCCAGTTTCCAGTCTCAGGATAAACTCTGGAGCGATTTGAAAAACCTATTTAGCTCCTACCTGCTTCAGTTGAGAGAAGTGAGGTAAAGAGAAGAACTGACTGAGTCTTATTTCATGGGCCTCTCTCCCTCTCACTCTCTCTCTCTGCAGCAGGGAGCTACAACACTGCTGCTGCCTTAAGCCCCTGGAGCAAGGCTGACACTCATCCACTCTCAGCCGGTTCCACTGACTGTCACAGCAGCTGCCAATCAACCGCTATCTACCTGGAAGCCTGAGGGCTGCTGGAGAGAGGCAAGAGCAGAGGATGGAGAGAGATGATGATGAAGGGGTGAGACGAGGCGGAGGAGAGGAGAAGAAGCGGAAGGAAAAGAGGGAGAGAGGCAGAGGAGGCCGGGCATTCTCTGCAGCCTAGGTAAAGGCTGTATTTGGGATTCAGCATTTCCATATCTGTAACGGAGAGAGCAGAGAGACAGGGCACCGAAAAACAGAATCTCAGGCATGCCTTTCATGTTGGCCTCCTTTGATCTCCTCCCGGCTTTTGGCAGTGAGGGTGGAGTAGAAGAAGAGATGGAGAGGAAGCAGCTGAGGAGGGGATGAGGAGCTGTTTTGACAACCTCTCTCCATCTCTTTCTCTCCTCTCCGTTCCCCCCCTCCACCTCCAGAACCTCTGATCTGCCAGGAAGCCCAGGCATTAGAACTGGCACAGGTACAAAACAGGCATCCCGAGTGTACGACCGTGCCGCGTTCCAAAGACGCGAGACAACAGAGGTTATTAGTAGTCATGGGGCAGCGCTGGCAGTGCCACCAGAGACATGTAATACCTGCCCTGCAATGCTCTGACGCTAATCCATATCTGCCACGACAGCTTTTTCACAGCCGAGTGGAAGGGACGGCTGACATGAGTCAACCCGCGGGAAACCTGTCCGCTCAATCCACACCTCCAATTAAAAAGCACATCCAAAGACGCGCCAGGCTACGTCCCGCTGTGAATATTTATTGCTGCACAAAAAGTCACCCCTCGGAGGCAAGGCTCATATGTATTCATTTGTCTCTCACACTGATTTTCTTTTCCCTTCAAATTAAAAATTCAGCGTGTTACTAACAAGCAGTGATTATAACATAAAGAATAGGCGGATAAGCTGATTTTATTAAGCTGAGTCTACTTCCCCTGACTTCTATTTGTGCATGTACACAAAGCTTGGTGCTAAAGTCTCTTATATTTGCTTTGAGATGAACGAAGAAAGGAATGACATTTTGGTCAGTGTATTAATTGGTGTCATGAATAAGTTGTGTTAAGTTATAAACTGCCTGAAGTAACATTCACTTATATACTGCCTCTGCTAGAGAATGCAAACACACACATACCGTCACACACACACAAACAGAGCAGGTTTCACCTCTCCTCCCGATCATTTATCATCATTTTATTGCAAGGGCACCAGGGGCGCAAAGTTATTACAGGTACAGTAGCTATAAAAACTGTGAAAGCCACTTCACCAGAAACTCCAAGAAAAACTCTCAACTTGTTGAGTAATAGCTGTGAGCCACTATCCCTCATCCACACACCACCCATCTGTCCATCCATCCATTCGTCCCCCTCCACACTCACCATCTATCAGTCATGGGTCCTTTCAGCATCCATCAACGTCAGATTTCTGATCGTCTATTGGCCAAGACATTTTTTGCAAGTCTCAAGTCCTGAGTCAAGTCCCATTAAAGACAGGCAAGTCTAGAGTCAGGTCCTAAGCCAAGACTGACATGCCCCAAGTCCTAAACTTTGAGTTTTGAGTCCTTGACAACTCATAACGCACTCTTCACTACATGTCATGCCATTTTAACAACATAAGCAATATATTGGATTTACAAAACTCATGACGTTTGTTAAAGGACGTCCAGTACCTCAGTGGCTAGAGTGGGCGCCCCATGTAACGTCTTTGCCGCAGTCGCCGCGGGCTCGATTCCGGCCCAAAGCCTCTTTGCTGCATGTCATTCCCTCTCTCCCTTTCACACTTGAAACTGTTCTGTCATTTAAGGCAAAAAGCCCCCCAAAAGTAAACTTTTTAAATTCAGTCACTGCAGGAATATCAGACTTGGTATTTATCAACATCAGCTGGCATCGATGTATCCACAGAAACATGGACTAAGTAAACTTAAATCAGGGTGAGAAGCGAGCAATGCCAGCAGCCTTAACATACTTGTCAATCTCTGGGGGAAGGTATGAAGTATTTTCAAGTCAACAGGCTCAAGTCAAAGTGAAGTCACGAGTCATTGGTGTTATAGTTGAAGTCAAGTTCAGAGTCTTCCTTGCTGTCGTCAAGTTGAGTCTAAACTCATCAATGTTGTGACTTGAGTCTAAGTCGTGTGACCTAATCCCCCCATTTTTCTACCCGTACGCAGATACATGAACGCAGCTCAGCCCTGATATGACACACTCTTCACCGTAGTGATGGTACAGGGTCTTTTCATTTCCCTCGAGGAGAACGTGACCTTTACTTGTAACTTTTTCATGACGAGATCACAATGGAGCAACCAACCTCCTCTTACCGCAGAGTTATCACAGAGTTTTCAATATTTCATCCTTTCCTCCCGTCCATTATTTCTCACACGCCCAGAGTCGAGCAAACCAACAAAGTGCTTAGTCCTGTATTTTTCCTGCTCATTAAGACCATCAAATATTCAGAGAATAGGTCTCGAGCACTCTGGCCTGCCATCACTAGCATTCAAAATAACCCTCATGTGGCACCCCGCTGCGCCTCAGAAACATATGCATATTTCAGGTGCTGTCACATGGGGTTGATGCAAGGGAAGAGCGCCCTGAAGGCTTGCTAAGGCAAGACCTGAAATGATGACACACACCGCAAAGCAAATGTAATGAGTAAAGATGCTGCGACACATGGAATATATCCTCCCATTTACAACAGCGATGGTGTGCGAGGGCAGCAGTGGGAAGGAGAGGGGAGGGAGGGGGAGTTTATACGCTGGAGAGCAGGAAGATGACAGGCTTAAAGAAATATAATCCCCAAACAAGCAAACGCAAGTCCTTAGATTGGTTTACGCTGCTGTTCTCGCTAAAACATTAAGTCATCATTTCTTTCACTTTTTAAAGCAAAGCAGCTCACGAGGTAGATTCTCCGCTGCATGAAGAGGAAAAAACAAGGCAGGAGGGGCGTTAGAGAAAGAATGGGCAGAGAGGCAGTGAGAAAATATACAGAGCAAGCAAAGTTTAACCAGATTAGAGACTCATCCCTTTCAAATCCACACGGCCAAGTTCTCGTCCTTGCCTTTGAAGTTTTCCTCCTGTGTTGGGGGAAATGAATTCACACATATTAGGGCACCCTGTGAGCGCTACCTACGCAGTGCTGACAGAAGGGAAAATTCCTACTACACCCCCGTTGTGTTCTGCCGTGTATATTAATACCTTATAACCCGTGGTCATATGTACAACTCAACCCTATTCAGCCCTGGGAAATAAATAAGACTTTTTTTAAGGCACACAGAAGACCTTCGCGGTCTGCAACTTAAGAGTGAAGGGAGAGGGAGAGAGGAGGGAGCGAGGGAGGGGAAAATGATGACATATTCATGAAAGCAATTAGGGTGGGTGTCCATAAGAAAGCAAGAAACATGATGAGCATCTTATGACCTCGAATTACCATCAATCACCTGACAGTAATTAACACTGTGCAGACACATGAAATAATGCTGAAATAATCTTGTTCCATCAACACGTCTACATTTTCAGATGTAATCATAATAATTATCCTATTCCGTTCGAGGTGTACAGAAGTGTATTTGTTTCAGTTCAGTTTTTCTACTTTTAATTCACTTTGAGCCACAACTTTAGTGTTACAGTATTCCTCAGTTGCTTTACTTTTGTATTGCTTTGAAGGACGTTATACTTTTAGGTTGAATGCACAGGAAGCACAGGCTGTATCTTAAATAGTCTGTGTCGTCTAATCATTTGTTTACAGTATCCGCCATTGATTTTCATGCCACCCTGTATTCATTTTGCTGTCTAAACACAGTTGCTGGGGGCACCTTGAGGTGTTGCACCCTCAAACTGGTCTTAAAGAAATCTAATCAATGCAATGAACCTACCTGCTCCCCCAGTCTTCATCCAGCCCGCCCCCACTGCGCCGCACAGCCAATCTAATAATGCCATTCCTCCCCTGCCCTGATTCACATGCAAAACAACAGCCAGACAGTCTGTCTAGGGGCCGCACTCGCAAATACACACACACAGATATGAGTACGTGAGTGCACCCACCCACCCATACACACTCGAACTGCAGATGCGCACAAAAAGTCACAGTTTGTGTATTAGTATTCCTCTCCCAAAGCGATGGCATTAGAAAAACCCATATTCTAACAGTGCCTTTCAGAGGGAAATGCCCTTCAATCTTTCATTGGTTATGCACAAAGCCAGGAGAGAGTAATTAAAAACTCCACATCCAGGGACCTCGGCACAGAGAGAGAGAGGGCCAAAAGAAAAAAAAAGGGAAAGCTTCAAACATTTCAGGCCTCCCTGGTGGAAAGAGATGGAGGGAATGAGGAGCAGAAAGTGGAGTGGAGCAGACAGAGAGGGAGGGCCGTATCCTTGACAAGGCCATACATCCTCTGTAGTCGAGGCAGATGGAAATCAGTTATTTCATAGTTTTAACAAGGCCAGGGCCGATCATTAACCACAAGAATTTAAGCTCTAAGATTGTCGTCTTATACATGCTGGCCCTAATTACTTAAGTTTAATCTGTCTCAGGGTGTTGGTGAGGGGATCTAGAGAAAAGCCCTCTCTCTTTGATTCTCAGAGGAAGACACCTAGAGCTCACATCTAACGCTGAGATGTTGGAGAGCTGTGAATTGGAGCTGCACAGGAGATATCTGAACAGACACACCTGAAAGCAGCAGCCTTGTAGTTGTTTTAAAGTGTGGATTTTTACTTTCATTTCACTTTGCTGGATCAACAAGGAGGAGTCAGCTGTGTCTTTCAAACAACACTCTGCACTCTCATGTCAGAACTCTTAATCCATAGCCACAGTAGATCAAAACACAAAGCCGATATGACACAAGGGATTAAGATCGACTCTGGCTGTGAGGTGCATATACTGTTGCCAAATGAGGGTATTGGTCTCCCTCCTGGGTGGCCTTTGCCCTGTCACCCATGATGGCCCCGGGTGAGGTGCATGATGGCCCGGGGCCATGGACCAACAACAGAGACTGTGTGTGTGCACAGACTACTTAACATGCAAAGAGCAGCACTTTCAACTTGTAAAACAGACTTCAAAACAAATACTTCAATGTGCTTGATGACTGAAAGCAACACCTGACCTCACTTGGAATATATTGAGAATTTCATGCTGTACATTCAACGATTTAAAGATTGAACTTAAGAAGACACTCTGGTAGAAACAAACAAGACAGTACTGTTTTTTACATTCATTAACACCAAGTAGGAAGAATCTAACACATGGAAATTTAATCACACATTTAGAGAAGTAGCAATTAGTTCTCTTGGTGGATATTGATTATCTTGGAACAGAAATTTAGACAGTGGGTGGTTTAAAACGTGAACTTGAAATAAGCAATCTGGTGTTTTTTTTTACTGAGACAACAAAAGTTACTGTTTAAATTAGATAATACGGGGAGATAGATCAGCTTGCTCCTGGGTCAATGGGATTTTACACATTAAGAATAGCTTACTCATCATCAAAGTACTACGCAAGTTGTGAAAAGAGTTGTATTATGTCTTACATGTTGCTAAAAATGAGCAATGAGACAATGTCATCACAGTCATCTCAGCTTGGGCTTGAAAACAGTAAATTTAAAACATAAAAACCTGCATTAAAAAAGTTTAGGTTTGGAGCAGATGTTGCGCTAGACTTTTTTGTCACCGGTCATTTTGACCGACAGTGTCATAAAAATCCGGTCATAATCTATTTTTACTGGTCATTTTAATTTTCGTTTTTAAATGATAATAAAGATATTCAAAGACATTTAGTTTTCATTCGTTCGTTTTTAATAAATCCAACATGCAAGTTATAAAGTGTGCATTAATAAGGACATGAACAAAAAGATGAACAGACATCCACACACCCATGCCATTCTGGACACACTGGACGGCACTAACGTGTCCGGTGTGTCCAGGGCGTTATGTAGTTATGCCTGTAGGCTCGGTGACACAAAATTAAAATTGTAATGAAGTGATTAGGATATTGAAAAATACGTTCGGTTATGCACTGTTGTTTTTTTGTTTTTTTTTAAATTATAAACACGGTATTTTCTCCTCACGTTCCATAGTGCGTGCTGTTGTTATTTTATTTTGAAAACTGGCTGGATTCTCTCGTCTTTTCTGTGTCCGACTTCCTGTTTGCTACGATCTGCTCTATCCAGCTTGATAGAAGCGCTCGCGGCTCCCGTGAAAAATAGACCAGACGCCGAACTGAAGTGCTGCGTCCGCGGGCGCTCCGCTCTGCTCAGCGGCCTGTGTGGACAATCAGATAGGTTAACATGGGCGCTGACTGAAAACTGCCTCCGCTGCTGGGCGCTGCGCTTCGGTTCTGCGTCCAGTGTGTCCAGGGGCTTATGTCAACAACGCTACATGAAGCAGATGAATGACTTTTACTCTGCAGTGTGAAAACACTAGTGGGCAGGGGTGGTAATTGCAACCAGTCAAAATGACCAACGGCCTTCAGATTTTCCAGTCATTGTTGCAAAAAAAACGGTCAATGACTGAGAATATCCGGTTAACGCCCCTCTTCTTCTATTCGACCATGATGGAACCTTGTTTCGGAAAAAATATGTACAGTATTTGGCGAGAGGCAAATAATATTTTGAACCAGTTTGAATTGCCTGTTTGCCATGAATTACACATGTATTGTTTAAAACATAATTTTGCAAGTCAAGAAAGTTGCAATTTGTTGGCAAAGTGTTGACGTATAAGACTGTGAAAATATACAATTTAAATGACTACACAAGTTGCATAAGTGACATAACTTTCTCGCTGAAGCTGCGATGCCTTTGTGTTCAGTCTTTCACTTCCCGGCTATAAAAAGACCGGGAATCCCTGGATGAAACACATCAGGTAAAATAACGTCATTGGTGTGTGGAATATAGCTTAAGTAATAGTAACTTAGTAATAAGTTACCTAGCTAGCTGTTGTAGAAGGCTTACATTGAGCAAAACAAGAAATGTAGTTAACTGAGCAGATTCACCCAAAACTAAATACAACAAACCAATGACAAACTGTGACTTCTTTGACTATTAACACACATAATATGGGTAATTAATGGCACAATTTAAGCAGGATCAAAAAAATTTTTCTCGTCATTGACTAGTGTTCGTATCTTTTCCATCACATGAATGTATTCAAGGGGCCGACTGTCGGCAACTTTTAAGGTGGAATATTAACTTGTAATGTTACTCAATGTATGAGGTGACGACACAAATCCATCAGCACATCTTAAATTTCAATATGACAACTTTGACTATTTTATCAGTTTTTATTGTCTCTCTTGGATGACATACACTCTCAGTAATGAGCGGACCTTCAAGCGTTTAATATTATGTATTAATATCGACCAGATTATGGGAAGTGAATATATCCTAATTCTCAGTTGGAGAAAAAAAAAGTGTCACAGAGCGTTATTCCTATAGCGACACTAAGCCCCTGAGTTTGCCTCAGAAGGACTAAATGCACAAACCCCCTATCTTTAAATATCCCATGGAGAGAGACTCTCACTGCAGCCTGTTTTATTTTGTTCTGAAAATGTCAGCATGCAGCTTTCAGATTTCCATCTGTGTCACCGCTGATGAGGAAATACAGTCAGTACTGGATGACACAATGAGTGACAATAACCCCGCCCACATTTAAAGGGTACTGTTTAGAGTGGAAACGCTAAACAGACCTAGGGTCTAGGTACCATGTCTGAAGGGTTACTTATGGTTCTAAAGGTAACATGCCGAAAGTTGCTGGTGGAAACGGGGCTCAAGTTGCATTATGGTAAATGTAGGATCAAGTGTTTGACTTCAACAAGTACTGGGGACTTAAAGCTGTCTCCAGCAATTCCCCAAAATTTTATGGCAGTGCACCACTTTAACCCCAGAAAACTTAAGTATAAAGTAAAAGAAAATGTTTTATTGACCAAGAAGAATTATTAAATAGATGTCTTTGGTATCACCATTATCGAACGGTTATGTTGCTGTTTTTCAAAAATAAAGCAAAAAAGTGCCTCACACGTACTTTTCATAGAGTACCAACAGGGCAGCTGGACAATGTACTAGTGGAGTCTGATAGCTGTTTCTCTTCTAGGTAGTAAAATACAAGCAGGCACCAACTGAAGGAACAGGGTACTTGAACACCTCAGGCCCTTAAAGCACACACAAACACACACATATGCACACAGCCTGGTTACCATATCCCTACCTGTCTTTTAGCTGAGCAGCTGCCAGTGTTGGGCCACTAAGCCAGTCAGCTTGTCCATCAGCCTGTCAGGTGCTCAGCAGGACTGCTAATCAGCCAGTCAGCAACGAGTAAGTCAGCATACACGCTACTGAGTCATTCAGCTAGTCAGTCAGCTAGGCAACCAGTAAGGCGACCAATCAGCTGACATCTTAGCTAGTACGTCAGCCACCAGTTTAACTCTGTCAGCCAATAAAATGCTCAGCCACCAGCCGGCCAGCCAGTCAGTAAGCCAACCACTGACCCAGCCGTCCAGTTATCCTGCAAGGAGATGGCCAAGTGGAGCTAAACACCCCACTGTTGGCTCTGAACTGGGCAGAGGCAGTGCCAACACCCACAACACAGACACATGCACACATGCACACACACAACTAGCCGGTGGGGACAGCACTGTCATTATCTGCCATCTGCAGGCCTGAGTGGCCTTAGCCTGGAGGGAGAGGAAACGAAGAGGAGGGAAGAGAAGCAGGGAGAGAGGATGGTTGTCCTTACGAATGTGTGTGTGTGTGGGGGGACGACGACACAATGTGAGAAGCGACACGCTCTCACTAACACACCGAAACGCACAAGAAGACAACAAAGAAATGGCTTTGTGCCTATAAGGGAACACGCAGGCTTTGCTTTGTGAGAGAAGTGTACAACCAGTGTGTTAGACTAGAGGAGAGCAATTACAGCAGTGTGCTCAGAAAGGACGACCTGACAGACAAAACACTGTCACAAGTGTGTGTGTGTGTGTGTGTGTGTGTGTGTGTGTAACACAGAACTCTTCAAACAGATGTTAGCGTTAATGACACTTCTTTTCCTCCCGTTTAGCTGTTGCTATGTGTTATGTATTTAGGCCTAATTTAGTACATTTGAGGTGTGAGGGGTTCTGCTATGTGTGAATGCTTTAAACCCGTGGAATCACAGCGTGCAGGAGGCAGGGTGAAGAGTCTGAAGAGTGTAACACCAGCAAGAAAACTCAGCACTGAAGCTTCAGAGTGAATAACAAGGACACAGGCTACTGAGATATTGAGTGTGTTTTTCTGCTGCTTCTTCGTCTCCATGCTGTTTCTGTGGCTGCCATGGGCTGAAGCCAAGCGCATCACTTCACAGGGCTCAGCACCTGTATGGCACCAAGGTTCTGGCTGTGAAGATGTGTGTGTGTGTGTGTGTGTGTGTGTGTGTGTGTGTGTGTGTGTTTGGGTGTGTTGCAGCCAGCTTGGTGTGGAAGCACACTTGCATCTTGGAGTCTAAAGGATACCAGACTACCACAGATACAGTGAGTGAGGGCTGGTGAGAGCTGAGTTCCTGCAGTTGTATGTGTGTGTCACAGGTGACTACTTCTCAGTTTGGCTCTCTCCAAAGACAGTCAGAGACGAGCAGGTCAGCACACTATTTGTCGAAAAAACACTAATACCGACAGCTATTGGCTGCTACATAAACACTGTCAGACAAAACACTGACAGCTAACAATAAAATCAAATCTCAATGCATCAGTGTTTGCTGCAGAAAGACTGCACCGTGCAGGACAGACAGGGCAGCTGTCTCGTAAATGTCAGAACTACTTGCTTGAGCTTCAGGCAATCCCCGAATCAAACATTCCAAACAGTAAATAGGTCTGAGTTTGTTAGCCCTTTATCACAAATGTGAAGCATCTCTCTACATCCCTCACTCCACTCTGTTCTGTCTCCTAATGCCCTTTTCATTAGAGGTCCACCTCTCAGCTCAACCCTCTCTGTTCCTTCCAGCTGGAGGTTGGTGTCTTAGCAAGGCAGCTTGTGCCCTCTAGTGCACGTCACACTCCAAGTATCTTGCAAGCAATTCTGCTCTCTCCTGTTATCCTACCACTTGTGCATGCTCTGGCAATAGAACAAAGGAAGTGGATGTCAAGGTACATTAAATGCAAATCAGGTTTTACACACACGGGGCCAGTCAGAGGTCTCTCAAAGTGTAGTTATTTTCCCATATCCACAGTGTGTCTCAAGAGATGTCAGAAAAATCTTTCAAGGCATGCCAGTCGTCTGTGATGATCTGTATTTTTAGCTTCACCGGATAAGCCCTCTTGCTAAAGAACAATAACTCCATAGCAACTAGTAAACTCTGAGAGCAATGAAGTTAAGGAGCACTCTCCTGTTAAATTGGTCAGTAACTCATCCAAATGTATCTGTACTCAGTGTGAGGGAAGGGACATGAGGACACAGTGCGCCCCACCCTCTGCATAATGGGAGGTTACAAGACGATGTGGGGGTGTATGTCTGGGGAGTGCTGCTGAACTCCCGTAACCTCAATTATTCAGCATTAGGCCCTGCTATTGATTTCCTGTTGGATCGACTTACTGAGTCCCGAGCATTGGGACAGTGACACGCTATAGCCTTCCCTGGGAGGGATCTTTAAGAATGGATGGATGGATGGGAGTCTGTTAGAGGCAGAGAGAAAAGAGATACAGATCCACGGGAGAGGAGGGTGTAATTAAAGATACCCCTTATCAAGGCTGTGATAGATGAAGATGTCACAGACTCGTGGGGTAGTTCACGCTTAGTTAGGCGAGGGGACTGGTTAGTTTGGCTGGACGACCTTGGGGAGGGAGGGTGACGTTGCACTGAGGGCAGAGGGTTCCCATGACTGGTGCTCCTACTGAGGGAGGAACAATATTTACGTTAGAAAGGAAAACTCTGTGGCTGTCAGATATGCGGGGGAAGACTAATTGGTTGAGGATATGGGGTATTATTACTGGTGTTGAGGTTTTGGGGGAGTTGGGCCATTTTCTCAAGCATCTATCAGTGCCCAAGCAGTCCTCAGTGAAAACAAATAACATAGCTATGCCAGGCAAAGTCAGCTTCAATATTTCTCACACTTACCAGGACCATCAGCTGTGAAAACAAGTGACAAGACTGCTGACAACACCAGGAAACAGCACAGCTTAATAAAGAGAGGAATAACTTGCTTTCTCTTTCACCATCTAGGTCTGAATCTGGTCATATGCAGGTCTACCTGGCTGCATGGTCAGACGTGGGTCAGGTTCCAAATGAAGCAGATGGCAAGAGTTGCCTTTCTGCAGTTTCTCCTTGGCCCAACCTTGAGAAGCTGTGCTGGGCCGAGCAGAGCACTGATCTGGGCTGAGCTGGTTTGGAGGTTGAAGACCGGAGGGGGCAAATCTGAAGCTCAGAGCCTGACAGAGCGCACGCTAATTCGCGGAGGCTGAGGTAGATGTGGGGGTTTTGAGGTGTTGGGAAAGGTGAGAGAGAGCTTGAGTGAGGAAGACATCTTCAGATTAAACCTAGTGTTGAATTGCAAAATCTTTAAATCCGGTATAGGAAACTGTAAAAATCACACTTGTTTGCACTGAATATAACTAATTTGAGAATGTTAATAAATCAGGAAAGAAAAACCTTGATGCTATCATGATACTAGTGGAGTGACGCTCCTTATTAAGGCCATTTTCATTTGGTTCAAATAATTTTAAAAACTGATGTACAAAAGGTAAATCCAAATATTTTAGGTAGCTTAAATGGCTAACTAAGACTTTATCAAAGGGTTAACCAAGCAGCAACTTCCAAGGCCGGAAAAATGAAGTGTACGTTTAAGTGCCAAAAACTGCAGTTCCTCTAATGACCACTTGAGGCTGGCTCCAATCCCCATTGACCCCCTGTGTTAAAATGCCAAACTTTACAGCAGAAATAAACGTGTTTACACCCTGGCTTGAGGCACTGCCACAGTCTATGAGTCAGATCCACCCTTCACTTGCCAAATTTGGTCACTTCTGGCTCCAAAAATTAAACACAAGAGTCCACAAACCAATGGGTGACATCATGAGTTGATCAGAAGTTGTGATTAACTTCAAGGTGCTGTTGAAAAACATGTCTCTCAGTAATTTGTCATGCATTGTACATGATGTGGAGGTGAGCCAAGCCACACTGTCGCTGAATGTACAGTATGTAATCTCCTTTGTGTTGTGGATTGTATTTTGTATAACAAGTTGGAAACAATCCAGTCAACTTTATTGTGTTTTTGTAGTCAATTATAACCACTGCAGTGCAGAGTTACAGTGTGTGTTTTATCATCCAGTAAAACTGGATCAAAATGTTTCAAAAGTGCATTAAACAAAGAAGAATGATCTCATTACATTGTCATATTTTGGACCTTGTCTTGAGACAAACAATATTTATTATATGACCAAACTTTCTCTGACATTTAGGAGCTGAGCTTGAGATACAGTTGTTACCAGTGACTGAGATTTTCAGGGAAGCTGATGGAGGTGTGTGAGGTAAGGCGTGAACGGGGCGAGGTTGGGGTCTTGGCAGTGAGTAGTTAGCTGTCGGCAATGCAGCTCCACCTCCTAATCAACACTTAATTGGCAGTGTTGATGACAAGTGCAGGCCGTAGGGCAGACCACAGAAACAGTTTACTGCTGTCTCCTCTTTTCTCTGCAGATTAAAGCAGTGTGCTAACTGTCTGCAGACACGCAGATGTCTATGTAGCTACCTGAGTGTGTCTACAGTATGTGACTATGTACAGTACTGATATTTGTGTAGTTGTATGTGTCAGTGCCTGGAGGCCTGTTTTAACCTGGGTTCATACCTGTCAACATCCAGTTTGCAGTTACTGTTTTCTAATATTTTGGCAACACAGATCTGTTAAAATTTATTGGCGTTATACTGTATTTGTCAGTCAATGGCCCGGATCAAAAGGTACCATAATTACAAGACAGTACCAAATCATCCGACTACCGTCAGTAAGGTCATCACGCGCACTACCTGCCAAGACTTGGCCTTGAGTTTGACACTTATCAAATAGTTGTGAGAGCAGCCGCCTGGAGGCAAATTTCATTCTGATACACAACACATAACTTTGGCAGAACCCGCTGCATACAGAAAAAAACATCCAATTGTTCGTGCTTGCCCAGAATTCAGAGGGTTATACAAAACATCAAAGAGATTTTCATCCGTGAGATGAAGAGGGAGATAAAGAGAGCTAGATGGAGAGGTAAAATAAAGACCTGCACTTCACAAGATGGCAGAGAGCTCTGTGCCGGCTCACACAAGGTGGCATGAATGTAAATCAGCTGGTGGATCATGCTGTCAGCCGCAGTCAGGGGTGGAGAGGAGAGGAGAGGCTCTGCACTTCTCTCTGGTCCACAACCTGAGAATCATCACGCATATTCTCTACTCGTGTCTGTCCAAACTTCATCTGCGTCTCTATCTCCTTTTATGCTTTCTCTCACTGTCTGCTTTGTTGAATCTGCCTTACACATTTATCTCTGTCTAACTTTCCTTTTCTTATTCAAATCTCAACCTTCACCACAGCCCTCCTTCACATCACAGTTCACTTATCATCTCAATATCTCTTTGCTCAAATCACATATCAATTGGCCAAGCTCAAGAGGGTTGACTTTTTCTTTTTTTTTTTTTTTTTTAGCTCCCAGCCCTGGCAAAGTTCAACTTCTGAATATGGAGCTATAAATGAGCCTCTCCGCTGAAACATTATTTGCCATTTGCCATTTCATCAGCCATTTGTGGTGCTATTAGACTGACATGGCAATGGCTCGACATGGAGTAAAGGACCCAAGCCAGGGGCATGAGGAAGTGATTAGAGGTGTCAGTGAATGTTTGTCAGCGTTATTGCAATCTATACTTCTAAACCTGACATTTTAAGTGAGGGCATTCTATGTTAGGGTATTGAGATTCTTGAATTAAAGATAAGGAGGTGGGTTTGGAATGGGGCTTGAATTAAGAAGAGGTTAAGAACACACACCAAGCAGCAGTGAACTGCAATTCGCCGCAATGATACTACATTTTTCTGCAGCTTTGAGGCATGTTCACGTGTTTCAGGTGGAAGGTATTTCTTTGTAAAATAGGTCAACAGGTTACTGTTTGGCTGTGGGTATTCTCTGGCCAAAGTATGCCGCTAAAAGTTGAACTATCGCAAAATTAAACAGCTACAGTCTGGAGCAGCGGCTTTCCGTAGACACTGCATGGCAATTCGCTGCAGGCCACACATTGCCGCCATTTTGTTTTGTTTTTGGCATTAGAGTAATAACTCGTGTTTAGGGTTAGTTATCATTATATATCAGAGAAAACATGTAGTCAGTGGAAAGTCTAGCAGGACATAGCACCTCTCCGATGGTTAAAGCTGGCTTGGAGCAACATTTCTACAACAGTGATTAAAAAGACAAACCTCAACATCTCTGATTCGTGTCAAGGCCCTTTTTAAATGTAATTCCCCTTCTTCCTCTTCTCTGCCCTAAGTCATTTCTCTGCTGTTGACTACCGAATAAAGGTATAATATACCCATATAGATATATTTTTTAATATTTGGCATGAGAGTGTTTCTCAAAAGCTGATAACAATCAGTCAAAATGTTCTTGAGCAAGTCAGATTCCGATCTTTACTTGTGGAAACCCCGTGTGGGAATTGAGGATTGGGAAGGAGTTTAACAAAGGCACACAGAAAAAGCCTGACAGAGAGAGAGAGAGATGTTCATTCACACTCCATCCCTCCACAAGACAGAGGCAAGTGTTTCTGGACAGAGCAACACTAGCATGCTCTGTCCCACCACCATGCCAACACCAGCTGGAGATCCCCCCTTCCCCTCAGCTGCAAATCCCCTCAGCCTTTCTCAAAGGCTCCTTTGGAAAGTGGGGCATGCGGCAGGAGCCAAAATGTCAGCTCTTCTAGCAGGTGGACAGCTGATCTGCGTAGAAAAAAGGCCTTGGCAGGCGGGTAAGGCGGCAGTGTCTTGAGGTGCAACAAAAAGCCTCCCGAGAGCATAATCTCCCCCTTCAGAAGACATGTAAGCTTCAGCTTTCAAGGAACAGAATCAGCAGATTTCTCAGCAGGAAAACAGCAGCCTCTGACACCCGGCGACACTTGTTAGGAAAGAGATTCCTGACAAAGTCTAAATGCATGTAAAACCTGTCCATACTTTGCTAAAACTACTGAGAACATGACTTCTGGGAGAGAAATCTCTTTGACAACATTAAAGGAGAGCTGTTAACCAGACACTGACAAGGCCAAAGTTTGCTTATGCTCAGTTTTCCATGCTGGTACTTCAAACACTGAGCTCCCTGACAAGAGCACTCCATTTCTTTACATGGAGGTTTGTTGGAGGAGTCATTGAAGAGGAACTAAAACAAACTGATCTTTAGTTTTGCTTAAGTCATGTTTTGACACTGAAGTATTTGTCAGAGAAGGTTTTATTCCAGCTCCAGCTGTAGACCATGTACAGGTCCAAGACTTAGATTTTAGGATAATGCGTTATTTGGAAGATCTAACGGCAATCACTGCCCAGACGTTTTCAATAACACTGCCTTCTCACAGACATCAAACAACATCTCCATAATGTCACAGTCATCTCACAGTCATCTAAAGCTGGCCATTTAAACAGCATTATTTCCTTGGCCCTGTATCTAAAGAGGTCGTGGTATGCAAGAGAAGCACTAGAGATCTTTCTCTAACATTCAGAGACGGCCGATAGAAGCAGAGCTGGCCAAATGTGAGCTTTCCATGAGCTGTGTGACCATGTTTCCACCCCTAACTCATGTTTTATAGAAGACTTTATGAATTAATTGTGTGCCTAGGGAAGAGGGTGACTATGAAGACCATGGGTGAGTGAAGTGCCGATGGCACAAGGAAGAAGTTTTCCTTTACTCAGAGTGAGCTGTGTGTGGGTGAGGAGCACAGGCATCCAACTGTCCTTGGAAAATCTGTTAAGCAGCTAACTGTAAATCTGTCCAGGCTTTCAAGGTAGAAAGGGCTTATTAGGGCTAAGTTCAGGTTACTGTGAAAATGCATTTTTGATGTAAAGAATTAATGATTTACAGTGGGGACTAAGGGCGCTGACTTTTATATGGAAGTTAAACGAAGATCTATGCATCAGGCAAAACACGAAAACACGTGTGTCTGTGTGACACATGATGTGTGTGTGCATGTGTATGTCTTTTCTCCAGGGCCACCTAATGGACGAACATAAGCCAGAACACCTCTAAACAAGGCATGACAGCACCCAGGCCTCACTGTGCTATTTATGGGCCACATGCACCGTCCTAATTCACCTTTCTCCTGTTCGTCTCCTGTTAGCAGTCCTTCAAACCAATTAACACCTACACGACCATTCAGGTCTGATTCCAAACAGCTGGATGCAATTAGAAGAAGGAAACATAGCCACTTATGGCAGGAAGGGGATTTAAGACACTGGACTGGGAATTGAGACTACTGTTGGTTAGCCTAATGATTGGAATGGCAGACAGTGGTGGCTGATAATTGTGAGTGCAAATCCAGGGTAGGGCAAATACAGAATAATTTCTTCTGCAGATTCAAATGAGGTAAAATCTTTAGGTGTAAGAAATTAGGTGGATTAAGCTACACTAAAATGAGTACAGAGTAGAGGAATGTTGGCTCTGCATGATGTTTCGTGAGTTTTTTTCCTTTACTTAAAGAGTCCCATGGGAAAAAACAGCAAAGGCGGCACTGTACTCTGATCTCAAGGCTCCGCCCAATCCAGATTATCGCTATGTGGGACTGGCGCCAGCGGTTTCGACTTGGCTCAGGTTCCCAGCATTGCCCCCTTCAGCGAGGTTGTGTTAGGCGCACGTCACGGTACTCATTAGCAAAAACAAAGACAAACCGCCGCTGCTCTGAATCATGACCGCCAACCAAGATCTGAAAATGTGTCCTGGAAATGCAGAAGGCTGCGCAGCATGACTCAATGTGGCGGGCTTTGAAGACAAGGTGCATTTGCACATGTGTACCGAAGGTTTTTACCTCAAAAACATTCCATTCGAAACCAAAGAGCATTCCAGTTTGTTTTTGGTAGAATTTTCCACACATAAACCGCGTTGGGTCACAGCGATCACACGAAAGGTGTTTGAAGTAGTGCCATCTAGTGGTCAGGAAAAAAGTCCTGCTACCTAGAAATCACAGGTTTGTTACCCGCCACAAAAATATGCCTTGAAATGTCCTTGCTACAAGTTCAATAGCACAAAATCACATATACATTTCATAGGGGCTTCACCCTCTATCCTTAGACCCAAGGGTCATAAAGATGAACTCCCTCAAAAAACATTTTGATAGGGGGAAGAGGAAGAAACCTCAGGAAGAGCAACAGAGGAGGAATCCTTCCTCCATCCATGGATGTATTACAAAGAACTGGAAACCATGTTTAAAGATGGCACCCCACTGATTCCTGTTAAATTTGCTCACTAGCAATATATACCAAAAAGGCTCCACAGGCTTTCGCCATAAATCCATCAAGAGACCTAGATACAGCTTTGGAGGCAGGACTCTGTACATTCCCATAAAAGTTGCTCAGTGGCACCTGAAGCCAAAAAAGCTATATTTTTACCCAGATGATCTGGTCTCATTGCAAGCGCACTAGAGACTTCTGCCGAGGAGCTGGCTACTTCTGGTTTAGCGCATAGCTACTTTGATTCTTGCAGCTATTCTCGACTTTTCGAACGTTATCGAACCAAATGGATTAAATCCTGAAATTAGTCATTTTGCTGGGGTTGTGATGGTCAAAAAAATGTATACACTGATTCACAGACGTCTCTTTCTCTATGTAAGTCTATGGGAAAGTCTTTTTGGGCCCAATGGCATCAAATGACAGACTCAGGAGTTGTAATTCCACTGCCCAGCGCACTTCCTGGGGACCTGGCTTCTGCAGTCTTCCTCATGCTCCCACGTTTTTGGGCCCGAAGAAAACGTGTACCACAGTCCTCCTCCAGCTGAGCTTGTTGAAAGCAAGACTTCCGCTGGCTGAGCCGGCTGACTTCCTGTTGGCTCCCCGTCCATGTGAATGGACTCACCAAATGTTATTGGCCAGAATGGATTAAATTCTTATAATAAAGAGAGACATTTCGGGGTGGTTGTGATGCTCTGAAAAATGTATTCACTGTTTTTACAGCCGCTCCTTTTCCAAAGGCTGCATCTGGGGAAAATAGTGTTTGGCCAGATTGCGTCATGTGATGAACATGGAAACTGCAGTCACTTCGCAGCCCACGGACAGACTTGCAATAGATGTTGTATGTTCAGTACTAACATTACTAACACTACAGTGGAAAGAAACATGATGGTCAGATAGTGAATAATATTTATACAGTATGCACAGTGCGTACATCTGTATCTAAAAGCATAAATAAATGTTACAATCCCATGATACATGTCTCATTTCCTCTAACTAGAAGGCAACATCAGACATGTGACAGCACCGAACTGGGCCAGCATTCCCTCTTCCCTTTGAGCCCTGTAAATTATTCATTCCAACCAGAGGCCCATACATACAGCTTAACTATATGATGGACTAATGAGGGCTATTGATCGAATAATTGATTGCTTTATGCATGGCCTAACAGACTGCACAGTGATCCATTTGGGCAGCTCATTACTTAATATGCATTATTCAGAGCTAACCACTAACCAGTGGAGACTCCAGTATCATCTGAGGAATGAATGTCAACAAGAATATAATAGCAGAGTCAGGGCCACATCAAAGCCTCAATGACTCTTTCAGTGCAGTGAATAAACCACTGAAGAGTGGTAAGAGCAACACAACAGTTACCAGGCTTGTTGGTTAATGAAACGGGGCCAGTAAAGCCTTTTATTTATCCAACCTGCTCTTAGCCTGTTTTCAAAAATATAACCTTCACTGTAACTTCTCATATTCCTTCTGCCACGTTTATAGATGTTGTTTACGCACATGCTTCATCCATCCTTGACTATTTTGGCCTTTTAATCCTACAAAGATTGACAGATCCAACAATACAGACCTTCAGTCTACGGAACTCTGCCTTTCAAATAAGAGACTACAGTCTGTTTGGCTTGCATCCTAGAGAGGCATCAAATAATGTGCTCTTTGAGTTTTTCCCACAGATTTAGAGGTGAACCACAACACAACCGTCTCCTCTTCTCCTTGTCTGGTAACAAAACCCAAGAAAAACCCCTCCAGAGAGTGCTTCACAAGAAGTAAATTACTAAACGCCCACACACTGACTATGACCTGTGCTGGCTTTCTGGCTCGACTATGAAGGCTTGGGTTGCAACACAGCTGGCCGGCCTACAACTAGAACTTGGACTGTACCATTGTGCTCACTTAGCATCCTTCCTGCGAGTGATGGTTCAAGAAACACTGGCAATGCACTGAAAGTATTGCTCTTTTACTGTAAACCTGTGATTACAGACCCATACAATGCAGTCTGCTGTCTAACTGAATAACAAGCTGAGGTTATGAAACGGTTGTGTGGCCTACTTTTATCCTTTTTTCTATTTCCTGTGTTGCTATCAGACATGTTTCCAATCCAGAGTAAACCATGTGCACTGACCATTTGACAGAAATGACAGGAGTGGGATGCCCTCCTGCCTTTCCTTTCAATAAAACAGCACTTTGAGGTCTCTCTGTTATCTTTTCGAAGAACCATAGAAAGACAGAACGAGGAGGAAGGAAGAGTAGGAGAGAGAAAAAATGTAAGAGAAAGAGAGAATGCGACTGTGATGACATGCTGTGGAGAATAGAGGGGTCTCCTGAGGAAGCTGAAAGCATCCACATCGACTTCCTGGAAAAGCAACAGCAGTGGTGCGTACTGTATGTGGAATGGGTCAACAGGGTCATCCTGGGGTCATCACAGTGAGCAGTTCAACTTTCACTTCTTAGCCTGGCCTTCTTTTTCCATTAAGGCGAACTTGACTTTAGCTGCATCTGACACCGTGACTCAGTGGAGCTGCTGGTCCTTTTTTAGTCTACATTTCTCTGCAGACAGTGTGAGGCAATAGCGTGAGAGTGATGCCACAAGAGCTAAAGTAAATAAGTCATTGTGCAGTGTAATGATACTAAGAGACAATATTGACAAAATGGCAAGAGCCTCCTTATTTGTTTTTGGTCCAAATATCATTACATGTAGGCAGATTAGGAAACGATGCCAACTTAAATGTTCTGTCTTAGATAAATGAATCTGCACTACAAGACAAATAAGCTCACATTTCCCTCTCACTGTTTCACAACAGCAGTGAATTCATGACATGGCAGTGATTACAAATGCCGTATTCCAACCAAATTCGCAGAGCTAGAATTGGTCATCAGCCAGGGAATACTCCAGAGTAAAGCGCAAGCAAGAGAAGACATTTCTAAAAATAAAACTTGTGTGATTTCAGTCTACGATGCATGCAGATAAACAGACACACCAAAACACAAATAAGCATGCAAAGAAATTAAATAAATTGCAGTGATCCAGACTCTTAGGTATCAGACAAAGCAATGGTGCAGGGACAATTTAACACTACTGAACTACAGACGATCTGTCTCTCTATCAGTGCTTGCAGAGGACTTTGCTGTGAGTGGTTAATTAAAACCTAACATCTCTATTTCTTTTCCCAGAGCTGACCCAGCTCTCCCCAACAGCTGGATGCCAGGATCTCATGCATGCGGGGACAAACCACAAACTCACACAACAATATTTCTGGGGTCATGGGAATGTGTTTGCTTGGCCTTTGGGTGATTCTACTGGGAGTCTGGGACCGAGTTAAATGTCCCCATTCACTGGCAATTTACAATCTTTCTTCTAATTAAAGAGATGCCAAACGCAGTCCAGGTTTATCATCTATTCACAATTCTAATTTGGCCAATATAAACATTTGGCCTTTGATAACAGAATAGTTATTGTCCATCAAAATGGCAGCACAAGAGGCAGAGCTGAGCTGAGTCCATGCTATTCCTGTCCTTCCCCCGTTGTCTCAGGTTCAGTGCTGGTTTCCTGCCAGGCCCTTACCATTTCAGCCTACAGACATAGAAACAGACACACGGGACACTCACAACAAGCACCTGGAACCATTCCCCGCTACCGGCGTCATTTATGAGCCAGGTTATCCACAGCCCTCCAGGGTCGGCTTGGACGCCAGGTCGGGGTTTGTCACTAATGGGGCTTTGTGAGTGCCAGGGTACCAGAGCTGTGAATCCCCAAGAGAGGCATCAGTATGAAGGGCCCAAGCCTCTAATTGGGGGAGCCCATGTACATAAATGACAGATTATGACCTATAAATGAGAATTTATGTGACCATTAGACGTGCCGGGTGATCCCGGCAGAGATGGAGAAGGCGCTCATTAGCTATGCATTCAGAATGCCTGGCTCTGCCTAATTAGCCTGATGATATGCAGGCTACAGACATGTTCTTGTTCCACCCTCAAACATTTCTGGCTTGTTATATTGGTGCACTTTCGGGTGCCATTAGAAGGTGATCTGAATTCTTTGCGTTTTAACTGCGTATATGTGAGTAAAGAGTAAAAACAAAGCATCAAACGCAGCGTGAAATCCATGCAAGGTGAGGAAAACGCTGCCAGTTATTGTTGTGTGATAGCAATCCACCTTCAACAGCTTCAACAGCAGACAAGCCTCCCTTGTCACCCTGAAAGTGGATGATGGGAATATTTACCCAATATTAAAAAAGCTTTGATTTGATATATCCGCGGGGAAGGGATATGTCTGGAAAAACGTCAAAATCAATGCGCTTGTCCGAGGTTCTTCAGTTGAACGGTAATATCTTGAGATTGATCGGTGTGATTAGGGATTTGACGGCAGACTCAAATATTTGCGCATGAAGTGGCAGTATTAGTGCTGTAATATTGAGTAGTGGTGGTGGTGGTGGGAAGCGGCTGTCATGGGAGCAGGAGACGAGGACAGCCTGGAGAGAGCGGGTGATAAAGACAGAGCGATGGGAGAGACTGTGATTGTTCAGTGCCTGTTTTCAAACCAAATAATTAATGGTTATTGGAGTCCATATATTGGTAATTATATACTGAAGTGCCTACAAGCTTATAACATTTCATCATAAATAATTCATGACATGTGACTACATAAATTGTTTGTTTGTTTTAATGAATTACTGCTTTGGCAATATTGTTTTGATCAGCAGTCATGCCAATAAAGTTAATGAAATGAGCACAAATGGATTGAGAGATGTAGCGTGTGCTCACTGAGTCGTGCTAAGGCAAGCCAACACGGGGAGATTCAGAAACAGCGTGACTGTGTGTGTTGTTTGTGTGTGTGTGTGTGTCAGAGTGTTTGATAAACCCCCTTGTCTTTGCTTCCCACCTGCAGCCCTTCATCTCTATTGGTTCTGCCTGTTTTGATCAGCTCACTGAAGGGTTGTGGGCTCTCTAAGCAAAGCATCACACACTTTACACAATTAAGTGGTGGTGACAGACAAAAGGTGCAGCAAACAGGGTTTTGAAAAACTGTGTTTCGGAGAAAAAAAAGCTTCTTAAACTCTCCCTTTGTGCTCTGACCTTGTTTCCTTTGCGACGTGCCACACAAAGCCATCAAAAGCGTGACAATATGTTTTTCCCCGTGGGCAAAATTACTGTGTATGAAAACATTAAACCAAAGTCTGATGAGCGGATTGTGTAAATCACAACTACAGGCATGGAAATAAACTTTTACATGCGGCTCTAAGAAGGAATGCATCCAATTTACTAGGCGAACAACTTGGACACTAACATACTAGTCGAATAAGAGTGATAGGAATATCAGTGTAAGGGCAACAAGGGAGAGAATAGGCTAAAGGATGGACACATTAGGAGGAAGTGATGTGTACAACAGGAGGAATTTAATTTCAATATGGGCCAGAGAAGTGGTTTAATGCCAGGTGTTAATGTAATCTAGCAAATCATATCTAGGCAGCAGCAGTGCAACAGTTATAATACCAGGTGCACAGGGAGCCTTTCTTCATCTCCACTGCTCCGTCTTTGTCTCTGCCTCCTCGTGTTTCTCTCTTTCTTCAACTAACAATGCCCGAGTGGAATTTCTCTTTTAGGAGGCTGCTTGAGTTCCCAACAGGCATGAGGGCGGCGGGGTGGAGATGGAAGCGGTGACCGTGCGAGACGGCGACATCGGGCTGGGCGAGCCTATTAGCGCACTTCACAGCTGGTCCTCTTTCCCTCTGTCTCTCTCTTGTTTCTCCCTCACACACACACACACACACACATACACATACACATACACACACAATGGTCTTCAAGAGACCCATTGAAGGCTGCTAGTTTGAAGGAGAAGAGGGAAAAGAAAGATGGCGCTAGTCGTCCTCTGAGCTCCCATTAAAAGCGTCTTAAAAGCTGCCAGAGAGGCTGGATATGGGGTGAGAGACGGCATCCATCAATTAGAGGAAAATGAGATGGAGGAAGAGGGGTGGAGAAAGAGGCAGTGTGTGTGTATGTACCGGGAAAAACAGCAAAGTGAACCCAAGCAGTGTAACTCCAAAACGGCCAATCCAAATTAAATGGGGGGAGGCAAAAAATAATAAGATCCGTTGTTACTGTGGCACTGACCGGCTGCGAGGAGGTCTCATTTCCAACAAAGGGGTTACAGGAAGTTATAGGAATACTTTGGTTTGGTTCATTACACCTGACAACCCAGAACTCTAACTAAGAAAGAGTATAACTAACAAAGAGCAGGAGATAAAGAGCTGCACAAATCAGAACAATAAAAACAGAGATTATAACACAGACCAAGGTGAAACAAAGACAAAGATGCTTTTATCAAGTTGCATTAAGCTCCTACTTCTCTGTTTTATTCTAGTCTCCAAGGTGCCACTCTAATTTAGACTGAAAAGTGCCACAGCTTTCACCCTGCTGGCAGGTACTTGAGGTGCCAATGACACTGAAATACTTTGAATATATTACAGTAGTGTTTTCTTAATTCTCTTCACTTGTGTTATCGTACCTTTCACTCTTTTTGCATATAATTACTGCGCAGCAGTGACACAGGGGAGACTGTCTCCTATTATTTTATTAGAGGAGCTCGAGGTTGTAAAACAAGATGTTTAACTTGCTTGTGAGGTAGTTAAGTCTGAAGTAATTTGGTCTCATAAAAATTAGACTTTTTTGCTTTTAATCTACGAGAGAATGAAGATGGAGCCCCATTGGTTTAAATCATTTTCTTAATTGTCCTGCAATAGCTGCTGTTAGTCGGTCAGTTCTTTGGTCAGTCAACGAGAGTTTCCTCACCCGTTGGCTGCCACAGTTCTTGCCCTTAGAGGCTGAAAGCTGGTGTGTTTGCAGGTGTATGTGTGCATGTATGTGACAGTGAGGGTGGCCGAACGCAAAAGGCACATACCTTCCAAATGAATTCACAGACCTCACCAAGATTTTTTGTTAAGATTGGTCAAGAACCAAAGGACAACTGATTACTGTTCATGCCAGCTGATAAAAGACGAACGTGTAGATGCAAGCACGTATATGGTTGCAGCTATTGTAATTTTACACTTGTTTATTTAAAATAGTAATGTTCGATAAGTGTATCTGAAGGTTAAAGGGTCTTTTAAAGCAGGTGCCTCTGTTAAGAAATTGCACAGTTTCAAAAAAATACCACCAAGACGAATAATAATGTAAATTTCCTATCGGATATGTCAATTATTAACACAGCTTTATTTTGTAAAACATGTCTTTTTTTCTAAAGGACACTGCTTTTAAATAGCGCTGTATTTGTTTTGTCATGTCACAACAAATTAAATATAGAAATACAATTATGATTTAGTGATTTATGACGTTAATAGAAAACATTAGCTATAGTGATGATTTAAAATAAATCAGTTGCTGTAAGTTCATGACAAGGCTTTGTGTAGTGACTGATGAAATCCAGCTGATACATAAATTCGACCACCAGACTTGCACGGCTGGAAATACATTCATCAATCACCATGAGTGACTTGAGTTTCTCATGTAAAGGGAGCTTTTGTTTGGGCAGTGGTGTTGATGACACTTGTCTGATATTACAGGATTTTGATGCCTCTACGCTCCTCAAGCTGTGTCAAAGTGCTATACAGCTGCTAATGTGGCCATTGACTGCTGGCCAACAGCAGAATCTCTAACAGCTTGTGTGAGGTCCACTTAGCGCACAAACTGATGCTGGAAAACAGCCTGTTATGCTAAATAGATAGTTGATGAGAAATTCCCAATGAATGTGTCCTCGGGTAAAAAAAAAATCTAGAACATTAAAACCTGCTGGATGTCTGGCTTGTTATTCAGAGATGTCACTTAGATGTCTAACTTATGGAAGTTTAGCAACAAGAATCATTATTAGTTGAATACTGAGGTGTTAGTGTGAATTATCAACAAATAAGACTAAGATGATTGGCTTCTACACTGCATCTAATGTCTCAAACCAACATGTCGGACTTGAAATCTTCAAAACAGGAAGAGGCCACAGCTTTACCAAAGTAAAGGAAGCTGGATGTCAGACTGAGAGAGTAGAGGAAGAATCGATTCCAGTATATTAATCTTCTTGAGCCCCTTTATGATGATCCAACAAGCTGTCAGAGTAAGCATGGAGCCCACACTGTAACTAACTGCACTCCCTGAAGAAATATGATCATATTTTGGGATAAATAAAAGAGTGATTCCAGAGAGAAGCAGACAGAGGGGTCTACAGTCTGTGTTTGAAGGATATATCCAGGATGTCAAACTGACTCAGCAGCAACAACAGGTTAAAAAGACAAAGATAGTTAGAAGCTAAAGCCAAACTATAGGCTACAGATCACAGTGTAAAAGTGAACCACCACATCACTGCTGATCGCCACACAAGACAATGAATATAAAGGGAAACTTTGCTGATACTGAACCAGCTGTGTGTCAGGTAGGGATCTCCAGGGGACGTTCATCTGCACACTCTGCGATGACACACAGCTGGTTGAATCTCAGCAAAGTTTCCCTGCTTCCCTTCACTGGTTCCTGTACAGCAGGGTCGGTCTTTGTTTTTCTGTTATAATCATTACAAAGCAGACGCAGCATGTGTATACATTCAGTAGGCTATATCTTCAGGAGCTAGCTAGCTAACCCTACACTTTTCAGGGTTTGATTTTGGTTTTGGAACAGGGAAGAAAAGTTTATCTTTTTCCAACCTCTCCAGGTAACGAGTATCATTAATACACGACGTGCCCCAGGCACAACATTTAGCTCCAAATCCACAAAACCAGCCTGAAAATGAAGGAAATCTGAAACGATGCTACGTTATGATTGGCCAGGGGCGAGACTTAACAATGAGTAAATTATTATTTGTTTGGGTATCAGGTTCCTGCGCATGTGTGTGTGTGTGTGTGTGTGTGTGTGTGGCACTTAGCATATGTACATACAGTATGCACAGCAAACATCTGTATGCACACACATGCCTGAGTATTTGCTAAACAAATATGCATGCATGAATGTAATTATGCAGAGACTATATATGAATATCATACATATATGTATGAATATAAATGCATGTATGTGCACACGTGTCAACCTATGTGAGGTGTAAGTCTCCTGTCACCCGCCCTCCCTCTCTCTCCCTCCACACCGAGCCTCCCTCACTCGGCCGATGCAGCCACTCCTCTCGTCACCCCACTGGGATCTCTGTCTTCATGGAATCCTATTAGACAAGGCCTGCTTCCATCTGGATCTCGCACTGACAGCCCATTCATCAACACCGCTGTCTCACGCCAAGCACACACACAAGTGCACGCAGGGCCCTTCATTGTGGAGCGGGACGAACAAACATCCCATAATAATAAAGCAGACACCCACGGGGAGGAAGGGATGAAATGGCATCTCCGGGAGAGGATGGAGAAGGAGGAGGGAAGAGTTTGTGTGTGTGGTCTGTGTCACCTGCCCTCTTTATGTTTATGACCTACTGGCTCATGGTTTGAACATGATGATGAAAGAAGCCTCTGAGAGTAACGAGCATGAAATAACTTACCTGGTGGATCACAGGCGCACACACACACATGGCAGGCAGGAGCAGCAAGGCACCGGGAGGAAAGGCAAAGAGAGAAAGGCAGGTTAATATCAACGACACACAACCTGTGTGAGGTTTGAGTGTGTCGGGCAAACACAATACAGCTGAATAAAAAATCGTGGCGATGTGAGGAAGCAGTAAATAAAAAGGGGGATGAACTCAAACAATCCAATCACACTATCACACATCATATGTATTTACCCTGTTCTGAGACGAGTTAAGTCGCTGCGATGCAACTGAGTTTTATATTTTATGAGTGTTGTGTTATTACAGTTTGTGTCAGCTCAGAAAGTTTTAATGAGTTTACCCCCCGATATATCCCAGGATGCACCGGTGTACGGGCCAAGCCTAGACATACTACATCAGAAATCAATTTTCAATCTTGACTGACTCTTAATCTTCAATATCTCATACAAGAGAGAGCAGAAAGAGCACATACAGTAGTATTTATCACACACACAGACACACACACACACACACACACACACACACACACAAATCATCAGCAATACTATTGGCAGCAAAGCCCTGAGAGGTTGATGGAGTGGTTGTCTTGGAAACAGAGACTGGCACGGGTTATTATGAAGGAAGAAATGAAGGGTGAGGGGGGACTAGGGCCACAATGCAAAGATCTGCAGCAACACAGAGGTGTGTGTGTGTGTGTGTGTGTGTGTGTGTGTGTGTGGTATGTGTGGTTATGGGTGGTGATAATAGAGGTTCACCTGTAGATTAGATCCCATTCTTTCACTACCTCCACTATCAATAATCGGCATAAGACAAATGAATCAATAATTCAAGCAGGTGCACAGAGCTACACCTGAGGCGATGCTATAAGGCATGTATAATGCTATTTAATAAACAACTGGCTGAAAAATAGACTGAGAGAAAAAGAGGAAATTGAAATAAGGTGGGATTGTGACCAGTGCAGACAGAGTGACAGACTGACAGCTGTCCCCATCCCCCTCTGTTTCCACTTTCTCCGCATTTTACCCCAGCCATCTGCCTTCGGTGGGCTCCGTAGTCCAGTGGTGATTGTTGTTGACCTCCTTCTCTCCATCCTCCCTCCTTCTATCCCCTCTTTCCTCCAGCCAACCTCCCTATTACACAAGTATCCAGGCAACCCAGCATCCATGGCTTAATGGGAGAGGAGAGGAGAGGAGGAGAGGAAAGCGCTCATGATAGGAGAGGAAGGAAGAGAGGAAAGGAAAGGAAAGGAAAATCGGGAGGGATATCAGGAAAGGAATCCCAAGAGGAGGAGAGGAGAGGAGAAGAGAGGAATCGTGAAAGGAGAGGAATGAAGAGAGGACAGGAAAATCGAAAGGGAAGAGGAAAGGAATTAAGCGAGGAAAGGAGAGGAATCAGGAAAGGATAGGAAGAAAATCACAAAAGGAAAGGAAAGAAAAGGAAAGGAAATGAAAGGAAATAAGGGGAATCAAAAGAGGAAAGGAATAGGGAGAGGGATCAAGAAGGAGAGGGAACGAAAATTGGGAGAGGAATCAGGAAAGGAAAGGAAAGGAAAGGAAAGGAAAGGAAAGGAAAGGAAAGGAAAGGAAAGGAAAGGAAAGGAATGAAGGGGAATCAAAAGGGGAAAGGAATAAGGAGAAGGATCAAGAAAGGAGAGGGAATGAAAATTGGGAAGGAGAGGAAAGGAGAGGAGAGGAATGAAGAGAGGAAAGGAGAGGAATTAAAAGGGAAAAGGAAAGAAATTGGGAGCCGAATCAGGAAAGGAAAGGCAAGGCAAGGAATTAAGAGAGGAAAGGAGAGAAATCAGCAAAGGAGGGAAAGGAATCACGAAAGGAGATGAAAGGAAAGGAATCAGTAGAGGAGAGGAGAGGAGAGGAGAGGAGGAAAGCGCTCATGATAGGAGAGGAAGGAAAAGAGGACAGGAGAGGAATCAGGAAAGGATAGAAAAGGAATCATAAAAGGAAAGGAAATGAAATGAAATGAAAGGAAAGGAAAGGAAAAGAATTAAGAGAGGAAAGAAGAGAAACCAGGAAAGGAGAGGAAAGGAATCACAAAAGGAGAGGAGAGGAAAGAAAAGGAATCAGGGGAGGAAAGGAGAGGAATCAGGAAAGGATAGGAAGGGAATCACAAAAGGAAAGGAAAGGAAAGGAAAGAAGGGGAATGAAAAGGGGAAAGGAATAGGGAGAGCGATCAAGAAAGGAGAGGGAACAAAAATTGGGAGAGGAATAAGGAAAGAAGAGGAAAGGAGAGGAGAGGAATGAAGAGAGAAAATGAGGGGGGTTAAAAGGGAAAAGGAAAGAAATTGGGAGCCAAATCAGGAAAGGAAAGGAAAGGAAAGGAAAGGAAAGAAAAGAAAGGAAAGGAAAGGAAAGGAAAGGAAAGGAAAGGAAAGGAAAGGAAAGGAATTAAGAGAGGAGAGGAGAGGAGAGGAGAGGAGAGGAGAGAAAACCGCATTGTGATGGAACGGAGAATACAGATGAGACTCAGAGTAAGAGGCACGGAGCGAGAGAAAAAGCAAAGAGAGGAAGATAGCGAGTGAGATATCTGTACACTACTGAGGACAGCGGAGGAAAAAGAGAGATAAGTATCAAATGAAGTCCTCAAGAAACAAAACGCATGTTCAGTGAACGGAAGGAAAGTAAAATGGGCCTGGCAGTAAAACCTGCAGTTTTCAATAATAAAATTACCGACCTAATCATCACATTGAAATGAAAGGAAAAGGAGAAACAACCCGAGTTTAATCCATGATACCTGGGAAAAAGGTTTTGTGCAGCAGCTTCCTGCCTCTTCCTCAGTGTAACTTACTGTGCATTTCTGGAGATGTTGCACTGGCAGTAAATATGTTTAAAAAAAACTAAAAAAAAAAAAAGCATATGGCAAATTGGAAATTATGTTAATGTCAGTGTGTCTTGAGGCATTTGTGGGGCGTTCGCATGAGGGCAAGCTGCGCGATAGATAAGGTTCCAGAAAAGAGGGTTTTCCTCGGCTCTCCAAAGCCCTCAAGACACACAGAGAGATGGCAGAGGAGGAGGAGGAGGAGGAGGGGGGGGGGAGAGCAGACATAAACACATTGTTGTTGTTGTGTGTTTACTTTCAACTGCCTTTTTTGTTCAGCCAAGAAAATAAAAGTTCCATTTATTCTTTTTCAGTCACAATGGTGAAAGTGAGGATCCCAGCGTGCCAAATACAGTCCGCTGATGCTGTGCAGCCCTTTCTGGGATATAGACATAATCGTTGTACAGCAAGTCAGACAATGAGAAAGTGGGCTAATAAAAAATACATTCAGCCTGCTGACAATTTGATTTGCAAAGAATTTTTCCGCATTTGACCCTTGCAAATCCTTTTGGCAGAGCTCTGCAAGCTAACACACACAGACACACACAGCGCCGCCCTTACGACAGCTGGATGATGACATTTGATAGGGATATGGTAGCCCATCTCTACTGTAATCCATGACATGTATAACCACTATGAAATGGGATTCTGCTGCATCATTCAGGGTAACTGGGTTTGGTGTTTATGATGGAGGAGCTGGGAACAGCTGACCTGCTCCGCACCTGGATCTTAAAGGATGGCAGTTTGACTTTGCAGGACCATTGTTTTAGCGTTGTTTGACAAAATGACACAAAATCAAGTGCATGTCCGGATTCAATCTGCAATCACGCTGAGCAATCAGTGGAGAGGCGCGTTAAAGCCCTGTGGGGAGCAATCTGGGCCATTTTCAAGCAGCATCTCCCACAGCCACGTAAAGAAAAAAAAAAAGCTTTCCGCAGAGGAGCTGAGCTCATTTTGAACACATAATTGTCCTCCTCTTCCCCTACAGCCTCATTACACTACTATCTGATTACAGGGTGGGAAACAAAGGAAGAGGATGAAAAATACCATCCACCATCTCTGTTTGTATCTCTGTCAACTTCCCCCCTCCCCTGCTTAACGTGGGTTTGACTTTAAGTAAGCCGGGAAAAGTACAACTCTATAAAAACACAGTTTGTGTTCATTCTAGGTGAAATTGCATGTCACATCCGTTTGGGTTTCACAACGTAAAAGCATAAATTCTCATCCCCGGTGTCAGAGCTGCCGTAGCTGGAGCAGAGAAGTGGTAGGAACCTCGCCGGGGCCTAACGCGTCTGTGACTGAAGTCAGCCCATTTTCTGTGTATGACAGCAGCAGAATGAGACTGTTTCGGCTCAGTTACCGCGCCAACGTTCGGGTCCCCTGCTCCCAATGAGCAGATTTCATTGGCCTCTATTACTGGGTCAGGCTGCATGTGGCGGCGGCTGTGTGTGTTTGACTAGGCAATAAGCCCAGTGTCACTGTCACTTTCATCAGCACAAACTCTCGCTCCCTCTCTCACTCTGTCACTTGTCTTTTCCTTTGTCTCGCTTTCTCTCAAGGGCAGCCTTGGAAAAACCACTGAACCCTCCAGGAGAGAGGCGGAGAGGAAGAACCAGACTGTTCTGGTGAACAGCACAGGGTGCTAAACAAACTTGTAATGTATGGCGAGCTTTCTTGGGAAAACTTTTCTTATCTCTCCAAAAACCCAACATTTGTGCAATGCTTGATTATCGGTGGTATCAAATAAATACTAAGTGCTTTAACTGCTTTTTTATTAAGATGTTGAAGACAGCGTGCAAAGTATCACCTGCTAGAGGCAATTCATTTTACTATACCTTCCTATGACAGCAGCATGCCAAAGGTATGTTCACAAGTTATAAAATTTTATTGCAAACATTAAGATAAATAGCCATTTTAGAGGCAATAATTTCTGTTGCCAAACACTGACATGGAGGTTAGCTCATGTAGAACATAACGTTTTATGTATTTATCTTCATTTCTTCTTGGCTTCGGTCATATGTGGACACACAAGTCCAAAACCAACCCTCCGATACAATATAATAATAGAATCAGCTTACAACAGCCTTAATTTTTAATGTGAGTGAGAGGAATGGAGGGCAGATATGAACATTTTATCTTTATTTATCTCAACCAATTTTGAGCCTTGAGTCCTAAAACTTGTCTAAAATTATAGAAGTCATAACAACTACACATCGGAGAGTCAGGCATGTACCGGCGACCCAGACTGGCACACTAATGAGCTGAGACAACTTCCACCAGTCAAGCCGTCTGGTATTTAACCTTTTTTGGTATGTATGTCATATCGGCTGAATCGTAAAGTGGTGCTCAAGATGGCTTATGCGCCGATGACTCTGTCTGACTCATAAATAGTAGGAACTCCAGCCCACCTCTGTTCTAATCCACGCTACCATAACCTCTGTGCTAAAATAAACCCTGCTCCTCCATAAAGAAACACTGTGGAAGTCTCTTTAAGTAACGGAGTGGAATTTATTTCTTAAGATGTTGATCTCTGGCTCCATCTGAGCTGTGTGAGAGTGAAATAAAACAGACTCGAGAGGAAGAACAGTGCGGCGTTGAGAAAGCAAGATTGAAAAGGAGAGTCTTGTGTGCATGTGCGCCCATATGGCTGTGTGTGTGTGTTAAGTGTGTGTGCATGCATGTTTATGAGCAGACAAGTGCAGTGCATCTAAAGTCTGTGCACATCAGGGATTTGACTTGAACGAGTGGAGCCGTGCTGAAGTACTGTGCACTCCCAGAGGACACACAGGCCTCAGTCAGGGGAGTAAATATAATACACACAGACACTTGTTTACACATGGCACCTATAACCAAGTCTAAACACTGTAAACAAAGTTGCTTATACATCCAGTGAAGTGAGAATGACTTCTGTGGAGATTTTCTTAGGATAAACTTCTCCCCCCCTAAAGAGCTGCAGCGAATCATTACTGATGAACCAGCAAACACACCAACACAAATCTTACTCCTCTCACCTTGCAAGGAACCTACCTGAGTAATAAAATCTAACAGTTTTCAAATCGTCTCGCTGCCATTTGGAGTTCTCGATGTGCAAAACTGTCTGGCGCAGCGTTAACGTTTAGTTTATGGTGTCACCAAAGTGCCCTCAGCAATAAGAATGCATCCAGGCAGACTGTCAGTCTAATAACCCCCAGTTATTGCTTCCCTGCTCTCTAAATATGACAAGCAATGCTGAGAAGCTCAACCTTTTCATTGTGCAAAATGTGCCACTTAAATAAACGAGCTGCAGTAATATTTCAAGTGCTTTTCTTATTCCCTTCCATCCCCTCTGATCATCAGTCCTTGTCCGGCTCCATTAGGGCTGTTTCATATCGGAGAATAACAATATCTCAGTCACTGTGCGGCTCACCGCGCCACCGTAGAGCTAATCAATCTACGGCTCGTCTCTTCATAGGTGGACTGATCGGCTGGCATTATTCTCCAGTCAATTACTTCCAGTGAGAGAGGCAGAGGGAACAATGACAATGGACGCTGATGAATGCCACTCAGGGCTCAATTTAGCCAGCTGGGCCGGCGTCCCTAAGCTGGCAGTAAGACAATTGGGTCGTCTAATAGGTATTTATATGAGCTCCCCTCCAGCGACCGGCAATTTGTTACCAAGAGAGGTTACTGCTGGAATGAACTGTTTACCTATGATGTGGTAGTTTGCATAAGGACATAGAGGAAGGCCACAGTGTGTATGATGGATGAGTGTGCGTGTGTGCATGCATGTGTGTCATCTGTATTCCTAATCATTTTAAAATTCTGTATTCATCCGCTGCCTTTAAGCAACATCAAGGGTCTATAGTGGCAATCAAATGACTATCAATAGCTATGGCTCGAATCTCAACTGCCTCATTTAAACCCTCAGTACGCACAAGTAGGTAGTAATAGTTAAACAGCTGGTGAAGGTATTTAACACATCATTATGCTCTGTGCGCGTGTGCGAGAGCGAGAGCGAAAAAGCAGGCAGAGATGGAAGTTGGCGCGACAAATGTGAGGGTTTAGGGAATGGCAGGCCGCAGACATGCTCCACTGTCATGCAGTATGATGAGAAAAACACTGCAGCACTTATACAAGGTGAAAAGAGGCATGGGCAAGGAGAGAAAGAGAGGGAGGGAGGAAGAACGAGAGGATAAGATCAGGAGAAACAGACAGAGAAATTCTAGAAACAACAGCAAAGTGGACGATGGAAGATGAGGCCTGACTGAAGAGAAGCTTAAATTCAAATTCATTGTTTCATTGCAGTTTAGTTAGGGGCTGGTTAACTGGTTCACTGGACTGGGATCTTGTTGGGTTCGTAAATAAACTAAGCCTCGGGACTCTGAGCTAAGGAAATACAGTAAAAGGGTTTTCTTGTTTAATATGGTTATAAAATTTTATGGTTCTTTTCTTAAGATCTTGGGAAAGCTGCAAAGAGTTTTCATGCATTAGCTGCTTGTTCTTTGAACTGTGGTGGATTTAAAAAAACGAAGGGCTCCACAACTGATTTGAATTATTTCAGCCAATGGAGTGCCTATTAAGGTAGTTTTTATTGCATTAAGAGCTTTTTGACTTTCTTTTTGCCGTCGTCCACAACCAGACCTCACAATCGTTGCTATTTCCATGACAGCATGATTAGCCAGTAGTTATGGGTGGAGGCATGACGTGGTGCGTCTGAATCCAGATCAGAGGGTTGCGTCTTCAGTCATGTCAGGATCAAAGCTGTTCACAGCCAGGGCCAAGCTGTGTTGAAGAAGCTCGGCAACAGGAAGTGGAGTTTGTCCACACATTGGCTGCATTTGTACCAGGGATTGCGTTACTCGGTCATTACTATTTTGTTTTGGGGGTTTTACCAGTCTTGAAGGACCACATTTTTAAATCTCTCCAGTCGCAATGTACAGCAAAGATAATTCCATCTGAGCAAGCAAGCACTGGACACACCATATCTCATAATATTGGACACTCTCTGTCCACTCTAAATCCGTAAAACATGCACTTCTGTTATGTCAGCAAACCCGTACCTATCACAGGCTTCCTACATCTTCAAATTCAAGGACTTTGCAATGACTTTCCAGGCCCCAATGCCCTGAAATCCAAGTTTGTGACACAAGTCAAGGTTCACTTCTGACAACACTGAGAATCTTTACAAGTAAAACTAGCAACATCTATAGTAGCTCACAGACCAAAATTTAAATACTTCATATTTGTATTGTGTGATGGCAGACGATGTGGTCTCTAGCCTTCTCTAACACAGCACAGCAAAATGACATATTGTGTAAACTGAGTGACGGAGACGGAGAATTTCTGTTCCTCCACAAAATATAAAAATTTAAGCACTTTTGGTGACCAATGTCTATTTATGTCCATTCTCAAAAACTTTCAAGGCCTTGACTCTTTCCCTCAAATTAACAAATATTTTGATATTTACTGTAAATGTCACACAATATAGCCAACAGCAAGCAAGTTTTTTTATCTCCCTGGTGATCTCCTTCACATCAACTGTCACCTGATCTGGGTTCATTCATTCATTCATTCATTTTCCATAATTGCTTATCCTGTTGGGGGTTGCAGGGGTGCCGGAGCCTATCCCAGGTGACACTGGGTGAGAAGCAGGGTTCACCCTGGACAGGTTGCTAGACTATCACAGGGCTGACACATAGAGACAGACAACCATTCACATTCACTCGTCCATTGAAGTGCTCTGTTTTTGTGTTGCTTCAATTTGTAATTTTTAAATAGCATTATAATGCCCATAAGTCTAGAGATGGGACTTATTTTATTGCAAATATAACATATACGTGAAACTAGCCTGCTTTTAAATCTACATGCCTTTATAGTGTCATTCTTCATGTAGTCTGCCTACTAATGGTTTTTAAGCTTAGCAAACAGAGATAATATTTAGCCAGAATTTCTTCCACTTGGCCTGGACATTGAAATCTTTCAAGATGTGGACTGGCGCCATTTTTTTCTAACGGAAACCCTGATTCATACTAAAACACAAACCTAAAACAAAACCTCTACAAACAGCTGTACCAACTGGAACATGCAAAGGAAAGAAAACATTAAAACCCGCTGAGCATAAATAAGATGTTTCCACTTAAGAAATCTGAGCAGCTTTACTTTTCAGAGTTTAAATCCATACGTCCAATTTGCGCCCATCACTCGAGTAAAATAATACAACACCATCATGCCATGCTAAAATAATTTCCTATGAAAGAACAGATGTGCATTTTTTTCTCCAACAGTCTCCTCTGTTTTTGTCTGTAACACAAGGCTCTTCTGTGTCTTAACACACTAATCATTCCCACAGTCTAACTTACCTGGCACTAAGGTGTCTACTGTCCTGTAATCCTAATAACAGATGGTCACAACTGTCCAGAGCAGCCCAACTCCATCACACAAATTACCGCTTTAGGCAAATATTCTGGTCGGGTTATTCAGTTACAACACCCAACCTCTAAAATCCTTTTAGTATGCATGTGGCTTCCGCTGCACATTTCTAAGGAGGCTTTGAAAGGCAGGTTTCACAGCCCTAAGCTGGGTTCATATTCCTGCAGTAACTGTAATTGGGCCTGACGAGATGTACAAGCCTTCAGACCTTCTTTTTTGCCCTCTGTCTCCAATTATAGTCTGCAGCTACTTGTATTTTTCATCACTTTCTTTTCCCATGAAGCACATCTTTCAGGGGTAACACATTTCGGGGCGCTAAACACACAGAGAACCAGGATTCATGGCAGTGTGAGAGCTGTCCTCTTTGTACTTCCTCCTTTGTCCCTTGTTATTCTTACATTTCCTCTCCCCCACTCTAGTACCCACCTCTCAGAGAAGCCCTTCCCTGGCCTGACCCTGAGGTGATCACATTCAGCATGTTAACCATTTGACCCCTGACCTGCTGAAGCACTTCCTGTGGTCCACTACAAGGAAATTTGTTTAAACGTGTAAGAAAATACAAGGAAGTTAGCTGAGCAGACTGTTTTGTCCTCTTGTGTTTTGGGTTTCTGCACAGAACTCAGTGTGTGTGTGTGTGTGTGTGTGTGTGTGTGTGTGTGTGTGAGTATCTGGCAGTAAAAAACCATTACTGGAGTGTGGATAGAGCTCATTCACACACCTGGGCCCCATTCAGCGCTGCCCTGCCAAACACCCGTGACGTGCCCTGAACAGAGCGGCATCATGGGAAGTCTAAATTAAGCATACGGCTGTGACACGGTCAGGGCACACTGTCGAACACTTGATGTGTTTGGAGGAGTGAGAGACAGAGGCAGACAGAATGCGCAGATGAGGTAAGCGTGCTCTGCAAACATAATATGACTAAATTAAAACGGGGGCTGAATGAATAAAAACATCAGAGCGCTGTAATTAAACTTACTTAAATAATTAAACTCCTGCAACACTGGCCTTTGATTGACTTGAGCGTGAAACACTAACGCTGCTTTCGGCTATTAAAAGAGGCGCTCATGTTGGTCAGTGCACGGAGTGAGGCCATTATAAAACCATAACACAATGCAAGGAAAAGAAACTAATACCTACTCAAGTCCGCTGTGATACTGCACAGCCATGCCCAAATGTGTTATTCCAACACGCTACACTCTTGAAATTAATTCAATAAATCACCGAAAACTAATGAGAGAGTAAGGAAAGCATATTTCATGACACGTCCAAATAGTTCTTAGTCTGTGGAATAACAGCAGAGAGAGCAGGAAAGCCGTTCCCAGAACTGAGAACTCCCTGGATCTGGAATATGGGGCGTTGATATTTTCTTAAGTAGGCCTCGGGGATAGCTTTTGAAACCATGCTTGATGTAGGATTTTATTTGGCTTGGAATAAAAGCCCTCCCCAGGGTGCTCCTCCTCCTATGGGCTAGTTAACCCTGCCTAACATGCACACACACTTAAACACGCACACACACACACAAAACGTTAAGTAGGTTATGATTAATTTTCTTTGTCATCATCTGCCCATAAAACAAAGTCAGCTGGAGCGAATGGGGGCTTTCCTCCACTCCTTTTAGGCTGCACACTAAATCATTCATGGCTATTAAGCAGTGCATGTGTGTATTTAAAATGTAACGCTCCAATGTGACTGCGCACACACGGACACACACAGTCTGCTCGCATAATGCCAGTCAAACTATGACCTGACATTTCCTCTGTATTGTTGCTTTTTAAATGGACCTGTAAATAACTAGGAGCACAATGAGGGACGTCGGCCGGATGGTTAATGAATTCAATTAGTCAACGTCGGGCCGATTAAGAGGACTGAAAAGAAGCATTGTCACATTGTAGATCGGAGCGAGTGTATGTGTGTGTGTGTGTGTGTGTGTGTGTGTGTGTATGAGAGCCAGAATCAATGGTTCTATCAGTCAGCCAGACCAGGCCTTGCACTCTGGGCCTCTCGCTCCATTCATCACCAAGGACCAACAGACGGCCAACCAGGGAATATATGTGCGAGTAGGTGTGTATTTCTCTTTGGTACAGTGCATGTGTGTGTGTATGCAGGAGGCCGTGTGTGTTTGCATACCAGCGGCTCATTATAACTCTTTGTACCAACACACTGCGCATCTCAAAGGCGGTAACATCGCCTCTTATCTCAACAGCAGGCTGAACGCTTTGAAACTGTCAAAGGCCGCACAGATGCTTTCTCAATTAAGAGTAACCTTTATGCTGAAGGATTCACATCCCACAAAAGCTTCTTGTCTGCTTTTACACTATGTACAACAATAGCAATTGGAGGCGCGGTACTTGTAACTGTCAGATGCCGAGTTCAAACAGTGTGGTTGTTTTTTTTTTTCACAGCGGGCCCAATGGGGAATCGACCTTTTCACTGAGACGTCTGCGTAAACAAAAAAAAAACAAAAAGCAAACAAAACAAAATGCCAAGCAAAACTCGGAGTATTCACACAGCGACTGCCTGACGAGACGGTGCCAAAAGACTGCAAACAATAGAGCTCCTCAGCAGCCCGCTATAGCTGACGGTGCCTCTTCACGAGGGGACGCTAAAAACTAAATGTGTTTGGGGGAATGGTGCTAAGCATGCAGGGTGAATTATTTCCAGCAAGGAGTTTATTTCCTTCGCCGATGCAACTTGAAATAACTTTTACACACGTGTTGGGAGACAGCGAGAGCTTTACAAGCTGAGCTCAGATATTAATACAGAGCATGAATACATAAGTGTGACTTCTAAGAATTAAAGAGACTCCTCTAACACCTTGCTGGAGAGAGAGAGGTGGCGGTCTTTGTTATAGATTCATAACTAACAAGGTTTTGGTGTGGTTTTGGTGGAGTGTTTGTACCTGTGCAATATGTTTATCACATGTTTGAAAAACTGAAACACATGACATTTGTCAGTGTTTATTCCTATTAAGACGACATACAGTTACTCTAAGGTTCTCAGTCATCCAGGTCATGGTAATCATAAGTGCGTATCGTAGGCAACTGGACTTGAAGACATTTTCACCTCTCATTTAATACTGTGCATAGGATCACTAGGATGCAATATTTATTGACATGTTTGCACTTAGCTTTTAAATTATTCATTGGTCACCAGTATTCCGATGTTACACCTCTATATATAGTGATATTTATTTCACTGGTCATTCATTCAGCTATGCACTTTAAATACCAGATGCCTGTTAGTCCAGGGCTCTGCTGGAACTGTCCTCTCTTATATTCTATTTTCTACATGTGTGCTTTTATTTATATGTATATGTATATATGTACACATTGTTTTTATCTTTATATTTTTATACTTGTACGTGTCTGATGGCACCTTGGGTTTGTGAGAAAGCACAATTTTGTTCCCATGTACTCCGTATGTGGAAATGTCAGTGAAGTTGAAGTTGACTTGAACTTGACCTGAAGAGGCCTCTTGGATGAGAGGTGAAACGTCTTCACGAAACTCAAGCAAGTCCAGTTGCCTGCGATAAAGCACTTAATGGACTCAGGATGGCCTTAATTTAACCTTGCACATTATTAGTATTATTTTTATTTTTGTGCACCTGTATGTCATTACCCTAGTAGTCAGATTTTTTTCAGTGGCGACAACAAACAGTTTTCTTCATTATCAATTAATCTGCAGATTTTTTTCACAATTAAATGATTAATCGTTCAAATCTATGATAATAAACATATGTTACAACCCAGCGCTAAGGCTGCAGCAATGATGGTGGACGAGATGAGTTTACAAAGAGTTAAAAGCTTATTTATTTACAAAGTAACTGAATAAACGTGAGAGTCAGTTATCAGTCATATCTGCGTGTATGGGTGTGTGGAAATGTCTGCAGAGAAAGCAAGCAAACAGCAGCAGGAGAAAAGTCTGCTGGAAGGTGGTGAGCATTTATACCACGAAGTACACTTCAAAAGGTAAACGACGACCTCCTGCCTTGACCCGCATCCTAAAACAGAAAGAGCCAGAAAAACAGGTACACCTAGTGGAGCAGGGGCGTCGTCACAAGTATTATATCGCAACTTATCTTCAACCTATAGTGACCCCCTTAATCATACATAATTTTAAGACTTTATGACATTTAAACAGCTTAGTTATATAAAAATTCACCCCCTGTACAGTTGTCAAGAACGGGGAAATTAGATAAGAGACCAAAACTTTATTTTGTACCAGCCTGTAAATATATTTAGGCTGTAAATTCGGGCATTCTAACATGGGATCTATGGGGATTGACCTGCTTTTGGAGTCAGCCTCAAGTGGCCATTTGAGGAACTGCAGTTTTTGGCACTTCTGTCTTGGCTTGATTAATTTATCTATTTTGGGTAAAATGAGAATATTTGCTTGGAGTTCTAGAGGCCTTAATAATGGCGCTCAAAACAATACTAATACAAGGTTAATAGATGAGAGGAGAATTCTACAACGTCAAACCTCCAGTTAAAAATTTAGATGTGATGAAGAGTTTTCACAATGGCTGTTACTGTAGTTTTCTCCAGCTTGGGAGCACTAAGAGGTTAGAGGAAGCCTGTCAATTGTGACTTGAGAGCCTTCATACAAGGTTTCCTGAGAGGATGTTTTTGCTTTCATCTGCTGTCCATCCGCTCCTTTGACAGACGCTGCAGTTTGCACCGAGCCAGGAAACTATCGTCGGAGATGCTCCCATTGATGGGTCAGCTCGCACAGGAGAGATGAATCAATTCTCTGTGAATGGACACGTAAAGCAGACAGGAAGTGTGCACTTGGTCCAGCCTGAGGGCCCCACTGATGCTACACTATGTTTATCTCTATGATAGGCTTCTCCTTTCACCCCCACCTTACACACACACACACGCTCACCGAGGCCCTGGCCCAATCCCTGATTGCATCTGGCTTGTCATCGTCAGTGGCTACCTCGGCTCCTCCGGGGGCCCCTGCTGCGCTGATGGAGCAAAACAGCCTGGCCTCCCTCCATGTACCCCGTCCCCCATGCCTCACTATTCGCCCCTTCTCAGGACAAATTTAATTTGGAGGTGCCGAGGACTGATAAAACCAGGAGACAGCGTAAGGGGCGGAGGGGGAGGGAGGTAATTTGATACCTCCTCATGTACCCTTTCACCTCCTACACACACACACTCACATACTTCCTCCTCTCCTTTTCCTCCACCCTGCACCCCCACTCCCTCTACTCCCTGCGTCCCCAGACAAAGACATTCCCTTTTTTTCATTGCTGCCATTTTTTCTGTTATCAGACGGATGACAGGAGGAAAACGGAAGAGAAGAAGATGAGCAACACCATGCTTGTGATCTCAGATACATTACCTGTGGATCTCTAAATCTATGCTGAATGATAGCTCGCCACATACCCCATACAGCCATCCTCTCTCACGTTTAAATATTCCCTTGTGTACGTCCAAAAACTTTAGATATCTTTCATCTAAAAGTTAATAAAAGGACTAACATAAGGGAGCACACATTTTGACCATTTGTGTGCACCATTTCAGAGGCAAATCACATCATATATCATTTATAGTTTTTTTCTTTAGAAGATCTGTAGTGCTAAAACAATGAATCACTTCATCTATCATTAAACTAACGTAAAACTATGTATGATCTTTAAATATTTGAAGTCATTATCAAGTCAAAGTGCTGCACATTTGCTGGTTTTCAAAAATAACAATTTACTGCTTATCTCTGTTTTATGTCATTAGCCCCTTGTATACTGCCTCTTCAAGGTGGGATTTCACTCCGTTATGCCTCTGTATAAAAGGTACAATCATGGAATGGGTGGACAGAGTTGTCTTGCCTTTAACAGCTGAGATAGTAAAAGTGCCAAAACGCAGTCTGCGTAAAAGGGACAGCTGGCAGAACAGGACCATGGACAGCACCAGTGTGACATTTGGACGACATATTGTGCGTGCAGATAGCAGGTAGCGGCTAACTCAAAGAGGAAGAACAGTGGTCGAAAATGTCTGCAAATTGGAAAAACAATGACGTCCAGGAGCTTCTTACCCTCCGAGCAGAGGACGAGATCAGCCGCCATGTGAATGATTGTTATTGCTATGTTATGCTATTGCTATTGTTCATAAAGCACTGCTGACGTGTAAGTTATACGTGACACTAGAGGCTGACGCTGTTGTGTCACGCATCACACCTGTCACTCCTCTTTTGCTTTTGCGATGCCAGCATGCTGTCTGAAATCACACACTGGAGCGGCGTGATGTTGCTGTTTTTTGCTTCTGTTGCAAAGACAAGAGGGGACTTTGTATAACAACCTCTGACTAAAACAGGCTATTGTAAATTGAATATGTTTGGGTTTTACACTGCTGGTTGGAGCAACCGAACAATCTTAAGACATCACACTGGGCTCTTTCAACTCACAATGGACATTTTTTCTACCATGTAATTTGCTGAATAATAATCAAAAAAGATTTGACAGATTAATGAAGATAATTATTAGTTGATGCCCCAATTATAGTTAGACATTCTTAATGAACACAAGACGGAGGGATTATGTAGCACCTGGCCACACTTAACCTCTGAAAGCCATGTCTCAGAGCAGCATCATGACCCACTAAATGGCTGCTTGTTCAGGCCTAAAACTTAAGTGAAGTGGTAACTGAGCGTAAACGGCGACCCCCGTGGCTGCGGGTGGGGACTACTATGATGCGTGAGCGCCCACAGATGTTGGCTAGTCTATCTGAAAGGCCTTTATTGAATTAGCTGGAGACGAGAGCGAGCAGTCTGGAGCTGGAGATTTTCACAGGTCAGTGCTCCCCCGCAGCCCTGCAACCAGAGGGCCTCTGAGCCACCTGCAGCTGGGAGGCACGAGCTGAACCTCAACCTGAGACTGACTCTGTGTGTGTGTGTGAGTGAGGGAGAGAGAGAGAGAGAGAGAGAGAGAGAGGGGGAAAGGGCTGACCAACTAGTCGACAGATGGGTTGTTGTTTTTTTAAGAAAAAGGGAAAAAAAGCATACTAATCAGACACAACAGGATCTACACACTTCCTGCACACACACAAAAAAACACACATGCAAAGACAGAAGGTCAGGCAGGTGAACATCTATATGTGTGTGTGTGTGCAGGTTTGATGTCAGCGGGAGCCTGATCATACTGCCTTCTTCATATGGACAGGTGAGAGCTGCAATTATCACCACGCTCTCATGCACACACACAAAGCTCAAGACTCTCAAGGCACACACAAACACACACACTTAACCAAGTCCCCAGTCACTTTATGAAACCATAGTGAAAAGTGCCCTTTCCCCCCCGAACATCAGTCAGATCATGTTACCTTGCCAGCCGTCCTCGCCAAGCTGGTGAGCGGGCACTGACCCCCTCGGCCCCACACTCCCACTGCCCAGCTCATCTATTATTGAAGCTGACATAATTGCAGAGAGGGCATCATCCACCAATATCAACTCAACTCCCAATATAAAAGGCTGCTAAATAATTCAGGAACAAGATGCCCACCCCACGCCGGGAAGCAGGGGATTTCTCACACGGTGAGATCATGGTCCCTCAGACGCAGGAGGGCGTGTGTTTATACAATATGTGTGTTGTGTCTTCATAACTGTGTGTGACGTGTCAGCTGGAGTTGTGGTAATATACAAAGTCAACCCAGTTCTTTAGGGAATGTGTCGCCAGGGGAAGTGACAGAGCTCTGACCTCCTGCACTACTACTACACCACCACTGTCTAAAACCACCTTCATTAATCAAGTGTGTGTGCGTGCGTGTGTGAGTGTGCATCTAGAAGAAAAAAAAAGAAAAAGACTGGGGGTGGAGATACTCATTTGTATTCAAGTAAACTTCAGGCATCAGCATATACTGTGATTACGGGTTAGGCAAATTGCTAAGCATGATTGATTGTGTCTCATTGTTTGGATAATGTGTGATCTGTGACCGATTGATTATGTCTCACTGCACTGAATGGCTCATTTGAATATTAACGACCTACTACTTGTGTTGCTATGAAATGTCATCAAAATGTTCTTAATTTTAAGATGCAAATGATATGCAAGAGGTAGTTTTAGCCTCAGCAGTGCAGCTTCAAGTAGGAAATAACGCCTAACAAAATTTATCTCAAGTCGTAACCTTACCACCTCTTCCAGTCATTTTACATTTGGATAAACATTTAGTCTGTTCTTGGAAGTCTAGGATAATTTTTTATGGGTTTTGGCGCTTCATCCAAAGGTAAACTGCGTTTTAGGTCCTAAAAAGGTTTTTTTTGTGAAGCTTCTGCCAGGGTAAAGATTTTCAGAGATGATGTTTTCTGTGTTTCTGAAGCCCCTTTTACACTGCCAGATTTCCTGCGAATGCTGGGCTGTTTTGCCGGCAAGCTGCAAGCGTTTAGACACACAGAGCCAGATTGGCGAGTTGATCCGAGGTGCCAAATTTTCTGTCTCATAGGGTAGACACATTGGTGGAAACTTTTTGGTTTAAAAAGAACGAGGCAGCCCTCCGCCATGAGAGGGGCTGTTGATGACTTGTGGGAGGAGCTGTTGATGATGCCACACGTGCGACCCACTGGCGGTGGATAAACAGGAAACAGCTGACAGCAGGAATTAGCGAGCAGCTATTAGCAGGAGGGAAACGCAAACCTGACAGACACTGTAAAGATGAGCAACTGGGGAGACAAAGAATTGCACGCCCTCCTTGCCCTCGCAAACGAAGAGGCCATTAACTGTGAAGTGACGGGAAGGGTGAAGGACAGGCCAACTTATGAGAGAATTGCAGAAAAACTGACCAGCCACGTCACTGTTTACGTCACACACTGAGCTACACATTTTATTACTTGCCCACGCCCCCCATTGCTCCGAAAAAGGCGCATTCGGTATAAACAAAAGTAGGCAGGCGGCATTTTGCTGCACTCCCTGATTTTGTTTTTATACCGCCAATGCTGAAAGAAGACTGATTGGGCTTTTGCACAATTCCTATTTAAAAAGAGCTTGAGATTCTGGCTTTAGATGAGCACCTTTATCTCCCTTGTGAGGCATCAAAAAGGAGGCGACATTTTGTGCAATGGCAGACATGGCCAAAACAGTGCTGGTTCTTACCTTGCTGGCTGGACTTTTTACATGTTTACACACAAATGTACAGTTATTCTTCCACTATATTGAGGAACAGTTTTCAAAATGCACCATGGAGGTCACTGCTCCAGGTAGCCCTACAACAATAGCTTTTTTTCCAGCTGCTGATTGGCCATAATCATCATCATCTTCTTCTTTGTTTGGCTTTAGGGCTGTGGTTTTAACGCCACCTGTGGGTCTGGCATGCTCGACAGCACCTCTATTGTATTTTTACATTTTAATTTGGCCAAAGATATTTATTATAATTGTGCATGTGGATGGGATTTTTTTTGAGAATGACGGATGAAAAACTGTGTGGTCTTGGCGTAAATCTACTCATTGATGAAATGCTAAAAAAAAAAAATGCTAAAAAGAGTGGACAAGCAATACTCATTTATCATGCAAGTTTTTCCCACCGTGACATTTAGGGAACAAAGGTCACAAGCTTTTGCATGTTATAGTCTGACATTTAATGTAATGATTCATATTGTTATGAAGGCATTGTTCTCATTTATTGTCCATGTACAGTACCTTCACGCAAAAATAAATGATATTTACTACTTCAACATTCAGTTTAAAAGGAGCGCTTTAAAGTAGCACATTCTTTTGTCACACAGACAATTAGCTTTGGATATGCTAGATTTGCAGTTATCAAAAATTGCATGCTCTTTGTATGCAGTATTTCTGAGAGCAATGATAAACACAGACAGCACAACAATCTGTGTCTGCCCAGAGCCGTCTAAACACAAGAGTCAGACATTTGACGGCTCCAGTCTGCACAGTTTCAGCATTGATGGAGATATCAGAGCTCATTTTCCACCCTTCAGAGGAAGCAATTCACTGCGATTCATTCCTGTGCTGTATGAAAAACAACTTCCACGGCCACAACACAATCCATCACAACAGCTATCAAGCCTGCATTTGCTCTATTTTGTCGTTATCTCAGCGTGCTGAGTTGAGTATTTTAATATCATTGTGCACATTACATTAGAGTCTGTTTACTGTCGATCACTTGGCTTGACAGGAAGAGACGGATTGTTGCCTCATGCTCTTACTTATCATATTCATTCGTTTCTGAGGTAAACTTTCTTAACCAGGGTGCCAGTCCGTTTCTAAACATTTGACACTGACTGAAACATCACATACGTTGCAAAATTGGTTTGGGCTATCAGATGCAGACAGAAATAAATAGGATGTAACTTTGAATGACACCTGTATTCTCTGGAGAAGCATATCCAAGCATACATTAAAAGGCAGGAAAACATGTTTGTACTGTAGTAGGATTGTCTCAAGGCCAAAAGGTCACAGGTTTGATCACATTAACCACCACCAGGCCTCTGAACACCATCAGTAGTCACGACCTCGTCAAAATGTCGCTGTAAATACACCAACACCTTATGAAAACCCCTCCCTTTCTTACTTGTGCTTTAAGTGACAATAACACTACAACAATATCACTAAAACTATCAAACACAGAGTGATGTGTAAAGTCAGCTGCATGACCAAACAGCCAAACTTTAGTGGGCTCCTACAGGGCCCATCAGGGGAAATCAGCCTCCCTTAGCTAATAAACAGTAATGACCTGCTTCCCGACACGTCTCGGAGCCTCCCTTCGTGTCGGCGTGGTGATGAGGACAAAACAGCGGAGCCAGCAGAAAGAAGCTGCGCCTGGGGTGGCCCGGTAATTACTGTTAATTGGTTTAACATGGGGATGGATGGAAAGAAGGATGAGGGAGAGAGAGAGGGGTGGAAGGAAAGGATGGAGTTCTCCCTCCAAGCTCCATCTATAGCTCGTTTGATGTGATAGGGAGCGTTATCGCAGCTCTCTATCAGTAGCATGAGCTAATGTAGGAGAGTGGGGAGGAGAGGTTAGATATGCAGGGCGGCTTGTACATAAGCAGTCTGGTAAACAACAAGCAGCTCACACGTGCACAAACATACATGTAGACAAAAAGATACGAGCTTTGCAGACAATAAATGAACGCTGGATTCTGTGCAAGAGTACAATGAAGAAAAGAACATGTGTGTATTCACTGAACACACACACACTACTGTAAAACACACACATTCAGATTCCACAGAGCCCGAGGGGAGCCGCTCACCCAGATAAGACAGGCAGTCTGCGAGCCATTTACAGCCATTTGATGCATAGTGAGAATCATATCAGTGTCTGTGTGGGCAGAGAGATGAGGTGTGGAGCATTCCCCATTCACCTCCACGCTAATACCTCGACCGTAACCTCATCAACAACCCCTGGACATCCACACAGCAGCGTGCTGTAATCTTCCTGAGAGACGCGGAGAGAGACAAAGAACAACAGATTTTAGGGGAAGATGAAAGAGACACTTGTACCGAAGGCTCAGTGTGGGTGTGGAGATAAAAACAAAAGAGTAAATGAATAAATGTGGGGAGACTGTGACCCATAAGTTTCCCACAAAGCTTTCTTCTTACAGTACTTGTCCTGTATAGCATTTTCACCATCAAGCTAAGGTGATCTGCATTGAAACTGAAAATAAAAGAACAATTTGGCCAATTATAGGTTGTTTTTCAGTCTGAACTGCAGCTGCTACTGTTCACAACTGTTTCCTTTTATAAGAAATTCTCTTCATTCTGTTCATGTGTATGCAGTGAGTATAGTGAGGACAGTGATAACATTGAAAAAGCTTTGACTCTGATGTGATTTTTGTGTTAGAACATCCTCACAGATAAACACCAGCAACAACAGGTGTGATCTACTGCGGCTGAGCAACACCTTCCCACTTCATTCTTTCCCTCCTCTCTTTCCTACCGGCTGCACATTTCAGCGTGAGGCCAGTATGAGTGAGAAAACTTAAAGATACCCTGTAGAGTTTGCCTGTAAACAAACACAGTTATGCTCAGTGCTTCTCACCAAAACAAACGGTGTGCATGTCTCCTAGGCTTAAAAAACCGTGTCGGGTGCATTTTATTCCTCATATAACCTGCATTGTTTACATGGGCTATTCCTCTCCTGTCCGGGAAAGTTAGCTGACTCTGTTTATGA